>NC_048230.1:91235040-91442969 GCF_002007445.2 Ailuropoda melanoleuca
AGTCCATAGTCTCTCATGTTTCATTCCCCCTTCTGATTACCCCCCTTTTCTTTATCCCTTTCTTCCCCTACCGATCCTCCTAGTTCTTATGTTCCATAGATGAGAGAAATCATATGATAATTGTCTTTCTCTGCTTGACTTATTTCACTTAGCATTATCTCCTCCAGTGCCGTCCATGTTGCAGCAAATGTTGAGAATTCGTTCTTTCTGATAGCTGAGTAATATTCCATTGTATATATGGACCACAGCTTCTTAATCCAGTCATCTGTTGAAGGGCATCTCGGCTCCTTCCATGATTTGGCTATTGTGGACAATGCAGCTATGAACATTGGGGTGCATATGGCCGGGAAGTGAAAATTTTTAAAACAAAATTTAGTAGAAAAAAATAATGAGAAAAAACAAAGCAGAAAATAACAAGTGTCTACAAGGATGCGGAGAAATTGGACCCCTTGTGCACTGCTGGTAAGAATGTAAAACGGTGCCAGCACCAGGAAAAAACAGTATTGGCAGTTCCTCAAAAAATTAAACATAGTAGTACTGTGATTTAGAAATTCCACTTCTGGGTATGTATTCAAATTAATTGAAAGCAGGGACTCCAACAGATACTTGTGCACCCACATTCAAAGCAGCCTTATTAACAATACCTAATAGGTGGAAACAACCCAAATGTCCATCAATGGATGAATAGAATATTCTTGGGTACAGTGGAATATTCTTCAGTTTTAAAAGGAAGGAAATTCTGGCACATATTATAACATGGATGAATCTTGAAAACACCATGCTAAGTGAAATGATTTTCCCCAGTTGCAAAATTTTTTTAAAGATTTATTTATTTGTTTTACAGAGAGAGAGAGAGTGCAAGAGTAGGAGGAGGGACAAAGGGAGAGGGAGAGAGAATCTCAAGGAGATTCCCCACTGAGTGAGGAGACCTACAAGGGGGTCAATCTCATGACCATGAGATCATGGCCTGAGACAAAATCAAGAGTAGGTCTCTCAACTGATTGAGCCACCCAGGTGTTCCCTCCCCCTATTGCATATTTTAAATCATTTTCCAGGCTCCTGTAATTTCTACCTTTTGGAGAATAAGTTTGGGATGAAAGAATCAGGCAAATCACACTTAGCTAGAAAGTCTGAAGGTTCTGGAAAGTTCTGAATGTATCAACTGTCTGTTATTTTTTCCATGTAATAAACATACGGAGTAACTGTTAAAATAGTATGTCCTGTTTACTTTTATCAAGTTACTCCTCTTCGTCCCTTTGCCTCTTGCCTCCCCTCTGTGTTCCTGTTGAGGTTTCCCTCCTCTACCTATCTCAGCCCCTATAATTAGGATCAAGTGATCTCATGTGTATCAACCCCAGTAACACAAAAATAGATGGCACCAGACATCTAAGTGTACTACCATGGAGTAGTAAAACCAATTCCTCAAGCCATTCATGAAATTCATGTAATGACTTCATAATATACAGTATACCCATACTTCCTTGCAATCATATTTCCATACCCATCCTCACACACACACATGTGATCTACAGAGAGAAGAAAGTTATATTTACTGGAGATAGCTGTGTGCAAGGCACATTGATATGTAATTCCCTGACTTGTCTTATTGAACACCATGTGATTGTGATTGTCATCCTCATTTTGTAGGTGAGGAGCTCAGAGAGGTGAAGCAATGGTCACACCTGCTTCTTCCACTGGACATGATCCTAGCACCTTGGTCCCAGCCACCATTACCATGGAGTTCCACCCAAAATAATAAAATCCTGAACTGAAGTGTTCAGGTTTCCATACTACTTTTACTTTTCTAGGTTCTGTTTTGTTTTGTTTTTCTTTTCAGGATCTACTGGTGGAGTTATTCAGACTTCCTGCACAGGGAGAAAAACCACCTTGGATCCCTCCTCCATTCAAAGTGTTCTTACAAATAATGTCCTCTCTAGGATTCCAGCTTCCTGAAAATTCACCTGAAGGGAACTTTCCAGAAAAAAAGAGAGAGAGAGAGATCATATTTTTAGAAACAGATCTATGTAAAGTGCGCCTTCTTTGGAATGAATTCAACAAAAAGTCAGCCCTTGGCTTCATTTTACAGCAGGAAACAGCCTGTTTGGTATTGGTTTTTCCGAAGGCCTCTGGCCCTTCCTTTGTCTACAGAGGGTCATAAAGGCAGGTGCAAGCAGGGCGTCAGAAAGCAGACAAAACTGACCTTTAAAGTTTTGTTTCAGGCCAGTGTGTATGACTCCCAAAAGCATACTGACTAACACAAATAACATTCGACCTCTGCCCTCCTCACTTGTGTCTTGCCATTGTGGGTGAGGCATTCATCTTCTGCCATGACACATCTTTCTAAGATGGAGAGACTGTGTATTGAGTTATTATGATGATTGTGGCCTTCCTCTGTGACCTGTTATTTTTCTCCACACAATGAACATACTGAGTAGATGCAGATTTAAAATAATATATATTGTTATTTACTCTTATGAAGCCTGCAGCGTCGCCTTCTCACCTTACCTACTGTGTCTTTACAGAGCTGGGTTTTACCTTTACATTTTGTTTAGTTCCTTAGAACCTAGATATGGGATGGAGGTGGGATGAGGAAGATGAATATGTAATTGCTGGGACAGTCAGTATTTATGAGATACTAACCATGTGCTCACTGCTGTCATAGGCACTGGAGGCAGGTGGAAAGAATGTGTGGCCCGACAGTCGGCCTGTGAGGATTTTGGTTCTGAGAAAGAAAAGCCTTGCTCACACACAGATTCTTGCTTTGTCCACTCCAGCTTTGCTGTGGTAACAAAACACCCCTAAATCTCAGTGGTTTACAGCACTGCTTGCTGTGGGCTGTGGTTCCGCTCCAGGTGCCCTCTCATTCCAAACCCAGGCTGAAGGAGCACCTCCATTCAGGACATGCCGTTCTCTTGACAAAGCGCAAGACAGCTGGAGAAATCTCCAGATTCTTCTTAAAACCTCTGGTTGGACACAGAATACACTTTGTCATTGCTTCACATCTCATTGGTCAAGCATGTCACATGCTGGGCCTGAAGTTATGGGGGAGTGATGCAGTCACTACTGACGGGGGCCTGCACATCACAAGGAATAGGGCCATGTGGGAAAAGAGGCAGTAAAAAAGTGTGAGTAATATAATCTAATACATCCAGAAATTCTCGTAATGTATGTGAACTGCAGCGGATGGCATTGACAATGAACATTCTACAAGTAGGGAGACTCATAATAGCAGATGAGAGCAAGGAGAAACTGGAATGGCAGGAAAAACTAGGAGACAGAGAAAACAGAGAAAGAGGGCAATGAAACTCGGATTTTCTTCTGTTAAGCATAGTGTCATGAATGGAGGGATGAGGAAGAAGCTCATGTGAATATGTCATTTTTTTGTTACCTAGCGTCTATTCCCCTTTTCCAATATCACTTGAAATTGCATTTGGGAAATACCTCTTTTTATTTGTGGGACCATAAAAAAGAATGGTGGGGGCCTCTGGAGTCTTCTGCACTCACCCACTTCCTTTTACAGCTGAAAAGTCATCTGATCACCTACTTTTGACCCATTAGACTCTTTCTTAGGGCTTTAAATGATGAGTGGATTGCTTCTAGGACATGAAAAGGAGGAATGGCTGAAGCTTACTCCCTGCACTGAGGCCATGCTGCCATACCCAGAAAGCTCCTTCTCTCTGTTCCTGTCCTTTTTCCTGTCCTGGTCCCCCCCCACCCCCCCACACACACTTCCCATAACGTTTGGGAGGATCCCCTTTACATTAAAGTTAACCAGAATGCTTTCTACAGCATGTGACCAAAAGGTTTTGATTGATATGGGCCCATGGATATCATAGGAAACCAAAATTCTATTCCTTTATAGGGTTTGGCATTGGAAATAAATTATTGCAGCAAAGCAATATATGAGTGAAGGTATTGAGTGGCTTATCCCAGGTCACTGTGGCAAAACCGCACCTGTTGTGTGATAACCCCCACTATGGCAGAGT
This sequence comes from Ailuropoda melanoleuca, assembly GCF_002007445.2. Taxonomy (NCBI): domain Eukaryota; kingdom Metazoa; phylum Chordata; class Mammalia; order Carnivora; family Ursidae; genus Ailuropoda; species Ailuropoda melanoleuca. Next base: position 91,239,027 of record NC_048230.1, read on the forward strand.
TCCTTCCTCTTCACTATGCGTGCGTCTGAGCCCAAAGAGGCAGTGCAGAAGGGAGGCATTCTGGAATGGTGCAGGACGATTCTAAACAGAGTAGAGACCATGCTAACCAGAATGGGAAAAGGGGATCAATCAAAGCAGGATGGTGAATGACATGGGTGAGAGAAATTCGGGAAAAATTTGGAGTCATGCTTACAAAGGAATTTGACTAACATGGACAAGAATTATGCTAGAATGTTAAATGAAAGAGAAACAAGGACATTTACTATGACAAGTTTTATTCTAATAGAATGAAAAAAATATGTATACAAGAGTTTGGAATGACTTGGATAAAAGTATGAGTGGCTGTCTTTTTCTTTGTTCCACTTTTATGCGGTATCTTATTCTTCTGCAATGCATGTGAATCACTCTTATAAAGGGGGATAAATTCTTTGAAAATTAAAATTGCTCAAGAGTAAAAAACAGAAATCCAGGGATGCAACACATTTATAAACAAAATGCTTTGTGCAGTTTACTTTCTGATAATTTACATGTCTGTCATTTCTCTCAGAGAAATGAATGGTCCAAGTCTGCTTAAAATCATCTCTTCCACTTGGTGCAAAGCTCTGGTTAATCTCTGCTAGAACTGGGAGAGGTTAAGAAATTCACCTGGATAAAAAGATACCACCTGATTGTCTTCAGCCCTCTCTATACAATACTTTATTTATTTATTTATGTGCCTCAGTAGCAGCTTGTAGCATCTTCATAATAGCCCGTGAGGGATACAGCTGTTCCTAAATTTAAAAACAGAGAGACACAAAGGCTTCTGAAGCTACTGTGGTCGCTCTTTGACTAGAAAGAATACGAGGGAACAATGTGTGTGTTGGCAGAGAGAGGTATTATGAAACAGTTGCTGGAAAGCTGAGCTGAGACAACCTTCCCTTGCTCCTTATCACTTGCAAAAAAATCTCTAAGAGCTGCTATAGAAAAGGAGGCAGGGCCATTTAGGATGACAGCCAAACACCTGCAGATTTTTGAGATTATACCACATTCTGTGGTTGTGGATGAAAGTTTGGCCACTTTGCTTTCTTTTTTTTTTTTCCATGTCACTTATGAATTCTATTTTCTGAGAGTGCTTTGAATTTCTACTGACTTGTAAATGAGTATTTCACCTGACATTAATACTGCATCTTTTTGACAGCTATAGACTTCTTTCTTCAGGGACTTTTGTACTCTTTGGAAACTGATGGATTATACCAAGCAACCTAGGAACATGAAAGTAGGAGAACATTAGTATATATAAAGTGACCACATTACTCATATTCCTTGTGAAGCAAGATGCTCTAAATCATCCCCTAAGCCCCATGCAGGGGATATCTAGCATGCACTGTGTATATCTCTGTCCAATCCCAGACTCATGGCAAGCACTGTGATACATTACAGCTCTCTTTGTTCCTCAGCCAGAACCGGCCTCATAATGAAAAGGTTCTAGGTTGTTACTACCAAGAGACCAGAGCTACCCAAGAAGTGAAACCTCTTTGATAGACCTACCTTCTCTGCAGTTTGTTAAAACTACCAGTAAAGGTGAGGCTCCAAGTGTCAGAAGCTGCTAGTTGTTCATCCTTCCTTAGTCAGAGGTGCAAACATGGCTCCAACTCCCTTGCAAGTTCTGTGGCCTTGTAACTAAAGGCTGTCCAATGGGATGCAAGCAGAAAGGATGTGATCGTTCTCCTGAAGGGGCAGGAGGGAGATTTTACCTCCTTCTCATTGGCCAAGAGCTATAGGGTAAAGCAGCCCCTATGCTCCCAGAGACAGTAATCAGGAGTAACGATGGAAAACTGCCTACCTGGACAGTATGTCTTTTTCTGGATCATTAAGTTAAACAGTAATAAGCTTCCACCTCTTACCGGCCACTGTATTTGCGGTCTCCTTGTTACAGTCCCTTAGCCTGCACCTCTACTAATGCAGATAGCCAGCTGGAGAGCCCCCTTTCCTGCTTTCCCTGGGTCCTGGACTCTGCTTTGTTCTAGACAGACTTCCAGGATCTCAAGGCTGGAGAAAATAGAACACAGTCATTGCTTATGAAAATATCCAGGGTTGCTGCTTTGGAATGAAGAGCTAAAAATAAGTGAGTGTAAGCAAGTAATAATTCTGGAAAAGAAGAAAACGTTGACTCCATTCCTGCCTTGGACCTGCATGTGGTCCAGGAGTTTGAAGGAAAACCACAGCTGTCATGGGACAAAGAAGCAGGGAAGCCAGATACTCAGAGTAGCTGCAAGTTTGTGTTTGCACAAGATTTTGAAGATAATTTATTTTTCTGATTACATGGCATCTAACCAGAAGTTACTTTTTAACACAAACCTTTGTTATTTGACTGTTTCTATTCCCGCCCTGGTAATTTTGTTCACCAACCCTCATGGTAACTTTCTTTGATATTGGAGAATGTCAGTGTCTCGAAGTCCTCACTCTGATGGACATTGAAAGATGGAGATAGGGTTGAGTTCATCAGTCATGAAAAAAAATATTTTAAAAATCCCACATCAGTTTGCCTAATATTCCTTTATTCTAAGGGGAGGAAGCACAGAATGCACAACTGGGATGAACACTTGCCCTTTGCCAAACAGGAGGAGGGAAATGGGACCTTTATCTTAATGTAAAAAGTGTTCCTTTCCCATTGTCGATTTCTTTTCAATGCGGCAACAGTCTGCACAAATTTGTCATGTTTTCCAACATCTGCTTTTTGGACAACAAAGAATTGCCTACATTTTTTTAAAGCCCAGCTGGGAGACAAACAATGGGAAATGAATATAAGGTGATCACATCTCTTCTCCTAATGACTGGTGCTTCCCTCACCAGGGACCACATGCGACCAGAACCTCCTGTTGTTTTTCTGCTTCACCAATGTTGATGCAGGAGAAAGTCTCACTGTCCATCTGCACAATTCTTGTTGAATGAGAAAAAGAGAAATAGTTGGTTACCTCCCCCCGCCACACTCCTCCGTCTTCCATTTGTGCTAAATATGTAAGAAGCTAGAAAGTCTTACCCAGAGTCTGACATCTGAGTAGAGACCTCAAAAGTCAATAATGTGACCCAAACCTGAACCTTCACAAACAGTTTCCAAAGCCCAGCTGAGAAGAAAGGGCAGGTGTGCTATTTGATTGCATTTCTCTTTGCCACAAAAGATCCTACTTGTTTCAAGTTACTCTATTTGAAGTGCACTTTTCCTGTTGTTTTAATTTGCGTGTGAGTGCAAACCTCCTGAGAACAAGGACTCCCATTTGATTCCCTCTGGGTGCATTCCTCTCCCACAGGCTTGATCTTGATGCCCCAGCTTGTACTCTCTCCTTCCTCCATCCCACCCCCTACCAGTGCTTCCTGAGATCATCTTTCAGATCAATGACCTGTTCTCAAAATCCTCATCACAGGTCCACTTCTGGGGCAGCCCTGACTAAGATACCTCTCTCTCTCTCTGTTGTACATTTTGGACAAACTCAGGGCATAAGAGCAGCTATGTGAAAAATATAGTTTTCTTAATTTTTATTGACAACTTAACCATTATTTTCAACCCCCATTCCATTTGGTGTCTCAAGGAAATAGGGGTTAATTCAGCATCACCACTCATGCTCCCTGGGAGGGTACGTAGTTTGGGATCCTCTAGCCCTGTGCAAGTGGAAGGGTCTGAGGGATGCTGGTCAGTGTTATCATTTATGCCACTTTCTGGAGGTTTCTTCCACCATTGGATCTCTGGGAGTTCATCCTTGGGCATCCTCTTCTGGTCCTCATGCTCACCGGCTCAGCGTGCCATGTCTGTGTAGGTCGTGGCCTTATGGGGTACATTCTACTGCTCCCACACCATGTTGTGGGGAACTTTACATCAATAGAAACTTGAGGTTCTGTGAAGGTGGGTGCATCAGAATTTAAAGTTTGTGGCTGTTGAACATGTGCTCCTGAAAGTTCTGTCAGAGGTCAATTCTATGTTTTTACCCCAGTGCATATCATTTATTCCTCTTGAGAACTGAAACCAAGAAGATTGATTTCCTGACATCTGTTAAACAACGCTGGAACCTGGTGCACTTTCCCGTTGCTTCTGTTGCATTTTCTATTGCTAGAAGATAAGAACCAATGAAATAGTTTATTAAATAAGACTAACACGTGCTCATCAAGACTCACTTCAGGACCCTCTCCTTATTGTGGCCACCAATTCAAAGCTGTTATGTCATAAGCTGCCCAGACTCTAAAACCCTACAGATGCTTTCCCATGACTTCGTCATTCTGAGACATGGCCAAGACTCCCAAGGCCATGTTCTTGACTGACACAGTTGAGTGAACTGAACTTTGCTGGTCAACAGGTTTTTTGGATGCTCTCCTGGGGAGCTGATAGTAGACTATCTTCTTGCCACATGGCCCTGAGTCAGTGAGCAGCCTTACCCACTGCAAATAATTGTCTCCCTACAGAAGTCAGTAATTTATAACAGGACAAAAGAGAGAAGTAAGAAGGGCAAAATCATAGACTAAAGAATGACACTTAATGGACAAAAAGGAAAAATTAGCAAAAGCACTAAAGGTGACCCCAACTTCAGAGTCTCTAAAGCCCATCTGTCTGTTACCCTTTTACAGCACACTGACATCAGGCTGGTTAGAAAGTCTGGTGAGCAGGAGGGGATGGGGATGTCTGCGGGCATGTCCGAGATACTAAGTCAGTGGAAATAGAGTCATTCCAGAACTAGCAAGTCTGAATTTAGTTTGTGCTAAGGTGGCTCTGCTAGTACTAGGTAGCAGGGTCTCCATGGAAAGCCATGACAAAAGACGTGACCTGCTGTAGCTTCCTTCTGAAGTGGATCTTTCCCACCCCCACCCATAATCCAACAACATGTCAGCATATACACATCCCATTTCATACGATTAACACCAGGACACTAAGCATCAGCCTCGGCCATAGAGACTGCACAATAAGGTGTGTGCATTTTATAATTAAAATTCACATAGTTCTATCTCAACAAAGCAGCAGTTAGGATGTCACCCCTGATTCTTCAGTGTTGGTGAGTAGAAAAATCTCTTGGCATTTCCAGACTCCCCTGTTGGAGACCAGATGAGTGCCTCTGAATGGGGCCCAGGAATCTGTACGTTTAACAGCTCCCAGGTTAAGGAGCTCAGGGGAAGAACACAACTGAGGTTAAAGTAATATGTTTCTGATCAGGCTGACCTTACATCCAGTTCTGATCCTGGCTGCTGTGTGACCCTGGGCGAGTAACTCAGTCTCTTCTATTCTTCACCTGCGAAGTGGGGATCCTAATGCCCACTCTCACATTTATTTGAACTAGTATCAGTGAGGCAATTGTAACATTTGTGCATTCGTTCAGTGTGTATTCATCTTCCAGGAGCTCTAGGACAGGCTCTGAGCAGGGTTGTGGCTGCAAGGAGCAAATAAGGCACTCGAGGTCCTCAGGGCGTTTGGGTTAGCAGATGGCAAGTACTTGTGGCTTTGGGAGGAGAACTACAAGAGGACTAGTCTTGAGGTCCCTGGCCTTTTGAGTCAACCCCACTTCTCAGGAAAGGCATCTGGCATCTTGAAATTACTGGCGAACAACCAAGCACCATGAACTGGGTTGGGATCTATTACATAAGCAGTACCAGCCAGGTGCAGCCTTGATTTAGACTCTGAGCAGCAGATTCCAAGGCTGGGGTCCTGGTAGAAATAGCTTATCAAGGACATGCTCCCCCGAGGACTAGGAAAGGGGTGGGGAGCAGGCCAGGAAGGGAAGGGAGCCAAGCTCAGGTGTGCTCTCAGGTGAAACGCCAACCTCAGCCTGATCCCCCGGGACCCCAGAATGTAAATGACACTTCAGAGTTTTTGGCCAAGTAGGTGAATGGGCCATGTCTCTCTACTTTCAAGAATGTTCCAGTACTGGTAAAAGGGATCCAAGAGGCTCTAGCCAGGTGCCAGGACCGACTGCTCTATTACTAATGCCCAGGAGCTCTGTATCCACACCCAGGGCTTCTGCCCCATTGCCAGCCATGGATTCTAACTACCTGAGTGGATGATCCAACTTCATCTTTGGAAATGGGGACTAGGACGAGGACCCATAACTCGTAAGCTCATGTGAACAATAAAAAATACTTGCAACATAAAAACCATTATGAGTCATTATATTACTATACCCATTTCTGAGCTACGTAAGTAGACTCTGCCAGGTTCATCTGTCTGAGCTTGCAGAGCTGTTACAAAACACTAGTCACCATTCACTGAAGAATTGCCGTGTGCCAGGCAGCCCTCCAGGTACTTTACATTAGTAACTCACTTAATCCTCAAACAACCTATGACAACATTATGATCAGCCCTGCTGAAGAGATCCCATCAATAATAATTAGTAACCTGCCCACGGTCGCAAAACTTAGTATTTCAACTCTAGTTCAATCCCAGAAGCTGGGATTTCAACCCAAGTCTGTCTCAAAAGCGTGGTCAGGTCTACCATGCTGCTCTCAGTATTTGGTTTTTTCCACGACTCTGCGAGCCTCAAGAGTAGCCACCCTTTCCCATATCCCCAGCATCTGGCAGAGAAGTTAGACATTCATACATATTTGGAAGAAGAAAAGAATCATTTCAAAACACCTCGAAGCACTTTGGTCTACAGTTTCACTTGAACTAGAACAAACCCAAGAACAACAGTGGCAAATTATGAAAATCCAGCCTTATTAACTCATTCAATCAAAAGGTACTGAGCACCCATAGCATGCCTGGCATCGCGCTAGGTACTGGAGGAACAATGGTGAAATCGGATACTTTTCTCCCAGCTGAGATTAGGCTTAACAAGCTGAGCAGGGCTGTTCACTCTGAAGGCTTCCTGCCTCTCCCTTTGCACGGGCCTCACTATGGTGTGCCAGGAGCCCTGATAGTGCTCAAGAAGGGTCCTGAGTCCATCCTCTGACCTTTGGCATATTAACAAGGGAGCTCTGTACCTCCTTGGGTCCCCGCTCCTTCTCCCCTTCTTCCCCTGTAATTATAACAGGTAAATATCTCAGAGTTATGGTGCAAAGAAATTGGGCTGGGGGGATAGTGTTTCAGAACTCATTGTGAGTCACCAGATCAAGTTTCTAAAAGTTGAACATTCTGTGAAAATATTTCCTACCACTGAGAATTAGAATCATTTCCTGCAACTTCTCTGTGACTTAGAACTTGTGGCTGTTAACTATTCCTAAGAGAGGGAATTTTAGTCAAACTGTTTTCCTTTTTCCCCCGTTTTCATTGCCTGATATATTGGCCAAAACCCTTGGTGTGTTTTAATTGAAGAAGAAATAATGTAAAAATGTTCTCCTCTGTCCTTGTCTCAGGTCTGGTGAGTAATTATGGGGATGGATAATTTTTCATTCCAGGACAAAGATGAAACGGAGTCTCCCCTTCACTTCTTCACCTTCTGCCTTCACAGAACAGGGCTACAGCGTCTCTGGAGGTAGCAGGGAGTGAGTGGGGTTTCAGCATTCCCAGGGGCAGACAGCCAGTCTCTGGGTCAAATTCTATGCCCCTAGGCTTCCATTCCTCATCTGTGGCATTTCCCAAGCTGAGACATTTCTCAGTGAAAAGGACACTCTTAGAATTACCCTGGGCTAGCTAGAAGCTGGATTGTCTCAGGTAAATGTTTGCTGTGGTGTCACCGTGGTCCTGGGGGCCCTGAGATCCCTCCTAGCTGAAACATCCTAAATGATGGACATTTGGACCTTTATTGTGTGTCCCATGAGGGCCTGAGTAAGCTCCATGAGCCATCATGAACCACCAACCTTGAGCTGTAAAGGAGAAATGAACTCTGTAGGGGACATATCCAATTCTGATTTAAATTTAATCTGTGTGGTCAATTATTTGTATAATAATGGAGGAAAATAAAAACTATTTCACCAAAGTCAACTCTGTAATTTTAGAGCCTTTAAGACATTTGAAAATGCCTTGTGCAATTATGTGGCGCTTAATACTCAGATAATGGAACAATGAAAGATGTATGTTTGCATTTTGTAAAATTAAACTGTATGCAGTTATTTATCTTTTACCTTAATTGTTTGAGCTTGTTTCTAATGTAAACTGTTGTAATTTTAAATAAATACAATAGAAAAAACTTTCATAGGTATCAAGAATCCAGAGTAAATTTACTTTGCAAATAGGCTTTGTAGGTATGTTTTATGCTGAGGATCTTAAACTGACACTTTCATTCAAAAATCTTTTGAATTACTCACTGTTTGCCTCTCTGAGGTCAGATGGATTTTGAGGAGGCTGGATTTCACAATGGAGTTTGGGTGACTTCATCTTATTCCCAAACTTGAAATATGGGAAATGTACAAACTCGACGTGCTGGAGGGTTGTAGTATATTTTGCACTGACTTTTGTGAAATGTACTAACTTCATGCTTTCATTTTTATGTTCTTCCTTCATTCCTGGCCCCAATTTTGTCTCCTTTCTAGTAATATTTCTCATCTACTTACATTTTGTTGGCTTGATGTATTTATTATAAGAAGGTTTAAGTATCTGGGGGGATAAGGCAAGTTATAGTATATGAAAATATTTGCTAATATTTAAAATCATCAAGACAAGCCAAATAGACTGTTGGTTAAATTCCAGTGTGGTGAGTCTTTCTGAAGTGATGTTCATACCATGACTACAAACACTTGTATGATAAATAAAAACAGAAGGTAAGGCAGAAATGATTCCCCGTGGATTTCAGGGGATTGCAGGATTATGCTCAATCACATTCGCCTTGTCCAATGGCTTAATTGGTATTTTTTGTATTATGTTATGTTAGTCACCATACAGTACATCATTAGTTTTTGATGTAGTGTTCCATGCTTCATTGTTTGTGTATAACACCCAGCGCTCATTATAACATGTGCCCTCCTTAATAGCCACCACTGGGCTACATTAGGGGAAGGAAGGGCTTACTTGGTATTTTATTACTTCAGTGACCCTGAGTCACTACAGCACGGGGCTTCGGACTATAAACTTTGGAACTTGATGCTCATTCCGGCTCTGCCTTTTACTAGCTGTGTGACCTCAGACATGTCACCTGAACCCTCTGAGTCTCAGTTTTCTTACTTAAAAAACAAGAGTCCTAATAGTACCTAAGTCTAGAAGGAAGGAGTTGTTTGTTTTCTTTAATGAGATTCAATGCATTGATATATTTTAAAATACTTTAAACAGTACCTGGCACATAGTAAGCCTTCTATGTCTTGGGTAAAGTTTTATTTTGGAATAATTTCAGATTTACAGACAAGTTGTAAAAATGTACAAGAACTTCTGTAAATTCTTCTCTATTTTTTAAATATTTTGACATATTTGTTTAGACAACATTATTAGCTTTCTATTGCTATGTAACTACCTGTCATCAGTTTAGCAACTTAAACCAATACACATTTATTCCCTCCCAGTCTCCAGGGGCCAAGGATTCAGATACAAGTCTACTGGGTCCCCTATGAGGGGTCTTGCCATGCCGAAATCTAGCTGTCAGCAGGGGCTACAATCTCCTCTCACTTTCGTGGTCCTCTTCCAAGCTTGCTGGTCACTGGCAGAATGCAGTTCATTATCTTCGTAGGATTGAGGTGACTGTTTTCTTACTCTTATCAGATGGGATCATGCTTAGCTCCTAGAGGCCTCCTGTCATTTTCTGCCATGTGAGCCTTTCCACAGTATGTCAGTCTGTCCTCCTGCAGGAGAGCATTTCTCTGATGGTTCACCTTCAGTTAAAGTGTTCGCCTGATTAGGTCAGGCCCACCCAGGGTTCTCTCCCTTTTTATTAACTCAGAGGTAACTGATGCGTAGTCTAATCATGAGAGTGGTATTCCATCATTGTCACAGGCTCTGCCTAGACTTACGGAAAGATTATTATACAGGCATGCACAACAGAGTGTGAAAATCTTGGGCATTATCTTAAAATTCTGCCATATGTATATTTTTTCTCTGAATACTTTAAGAGTAAGAAATGTAATGCCTCATCACCCCTAAATACTTGAAAATGCTTTTTTTGTGATAAAGGACTTTATCATACAGAACTACAATATAATTATTAAAGTCAGAAAATTAAAATTGACACAATTATCTATTTTAGAGACCTTATTTGTCTACTACAAATTGTCCCAAAATTGTCCTTATATTAGACAAAAAACAAAAAAATCTGGTCCAAGATACAATCCATATGTTGCATTTAGTTGTTATGGTTCTTTAGTCTCCTTTAATCTGCACTATTTCTTTAATCTATATTTGTTTTTTAATGACCTTGGCACTTTTGAAGAGGGCAGTCTTGCTATTTTAGGGGGTGTTTGATATTTCAGTTTTATTGAGAAAAAATTGACATATAACATTATATTAGTTTCTGGTGTATAACATAATGATTTGATATTTGTATATATTGAGAAATGATCATCACAACAAATCTAGTTAATATCTATCACCGCAATATAATTACAATTTTTTTCTTGTGATGAGAACTTTTAAGATTTATTCTCTTAGCAACTTTCAAACATATAATACAGTATTGTAAACTATAGCCACCATGCTGTTCATGACATCCCATGACTTATTTATCTTATAACAGAAGGTTTCTATCTTTTGACCACCTTCACCTAGTTCCCCAACCTCCTACCTTGGCCTTGAGTAACCACCAATCTATGAGTTCTGTGAGTTCAATGCTCTTAGATTCTACCTACAAGTAAGATCATACAATATTTGAACTTCTCTGTCCAACTCTTCACTCTCATGTGTTTTCTGATAAAGACCTTGGCTTCTCCCACACCTGTCTGTGGAAATTTCCTCCTGACCCTGACCTCTGTGGATTTCTATTTTTGCTGGCTCTGCATCATATCAAGTTCTAAGGTTACCAAATGATGTGAAGAGTGAACTTACATAGAGGGGCGTGCACCTTACTGGGACCCAGCAGAGCCATCATGATTGGTCATAGATTTCAGCTTCTCCCACATCTGAATTTTCTTTCTGATTTCTCCCTATTAGCTCCAGCTCAAGCCATTCACTTTCTCTGTCATAATTATCGATCCTAAGACAAAAAAGAAAACAAAACAAAAAAAAACCCAAAAAACAAAACAAAACTGGGGTGTTTTTCTGTTGGTTAGAAAACTCTCTGACTCTCTGTTATTTTAATTTCTTTCTCCTCCAGTTCTAATGATACTTTGCCAAAGACACATTCACATTTACGAATCACATGAGTTTAGAAATGAAGAGTATTTTCTTCAAAGTTGTACTGAAAGGAGGTTCAACCAAGCTGTACACATATTTGTAGAAAAGCTTACTTTCCATGTCTTTCCAATTTATCATGGCATCCCTGAAGGTTATGAAACCCACCTGAGCATCTTCCATCTTGGTGTATCATTGGAATCACCTGAGCTCCTTAGACATAATCATGCCTTGTCACCACCCCGAGGGATTTCAAGGGTCAGAATCACCCTGGGTCTGACAAGAACCCAATTATCTGTACTTTTCAGAAGCCCTGCAGCTGCTGGAATTTTGATGATCAACAGGATTTGAATGAATGCTGCTTGAATTCTCCCTCAACCAACGCCCACCAAGATACCACACAGGTAGAATGATTCCTTGTTCTTTTTAAATCAGCCAGAGAATAATGTCCAGAGTACCAGGCATGAGGACTAAGATTCTACATCTTGTATTCTTAGTGTAATCTTTCAGTCCAGCTCACCTGGACTAGTTTAGAACAGTAACCATGACTACATTGGCAACCCTCTGCCCTAGTGCAATTGAAAATTAAGAGATGGGCTCCTCTATGGGTTCTGAGATTCAGGATAATATGATATTTTGTCATTTCACGGGAGACAGAAAGAAGTAGTCTACCATTGGAGGCAGATGGGACAGACAGTCATAAAGAAATGATGGAGACTTGGTCCCATGCATCACCAGAAGTGTTCTATTGGCATCAATGAAAAGGAGAAGAAACAAGTGGGGTATGATACATAAGACCAAGCACTCTGTTAATAGTGCAAGATTCAGAGAGCTTTTGGCTTTAGGGTCTATATGAGGGTGAAGAAGTCTCTTCCAACAGACAGGAAATATACCAGTGCACTTATACCAGACTTTAAAATAAAAATGAGAGTAGCATGTAAAATATGCTACCTGTTTTGTCAGAAAGGGGGAACAAAACCATACATTTTAGTGTGCTTTTTTGTGTCCTACAAAAAACCTAAAAGTTTGCATAAGAAACTAAGAATAAATATTATCCAGTCAGAGGTGTGGTGACTCCAGTCAAAGTTTTGACAGGGGTGGACAAGAATGGGAGGGGGTATTTTTATTCTAACTCTTGTGACATTTTTTGAACCATGAGATTTTATTGCTTAATCAAAAAAAATTTTTTTTTAAAGATTTTATTTATTTATTCGACAGAGATAGAGACAGCCAGCGAGAGAGGAAACACAAGCAGGGGCAGTGGGAGAGGAAGAAACAGGCTCATAGCGGAGGAGCCTGATGTGGGGCTCGAACCCATACGCCGGGATCACGCCCTGAGCTGAAGGCAGACGCTTAACCGCTGTGCCACCCAGGCGCCCCTGCTTAATCAAAAATTTAATAATATTAGCTCTAGTCTTATCTACTGAGAGAATACCTAAAGAAGAGACCATTCCTGTGCATTCAGCAAAATGTTTACATTGTGTTTTATCAATCACAACAGCATTTATATATGTTTGAAACAGAGTAAAGCAGATTAGCTCAAGACATATTATTTACCCAGGCTACGGATGATGCTTGGAGCACATATGGATTCATGGGCCCCTTGTAATGACTCCTTCCCATGCCAAGCTTCCAGGAAACCATGATGTCTGGCACGCCCAGCCCACCTGATATTCTTGGGTCACTCTTCTTTCCAAAACGTCAAGTGTTGGATAACTTTACGAGTTAGTGTCCCTAATGTTTAAACATTATAATACTTGTGACAGAACTAGTGATATACTTTAAAAGAGCTCAGAACATATGTTTCCTCCTTTCTCCCCCAGAGCACTGTGGCTAGCTGGTCTCCCCTCAATGCCATACTGCCTGTGTTGGGAGAACGGATGCCGTTCTTTCTTCCCTTGTGTTGGTATGTCCCATTCTCTCTGTTATGCTAGTATTTCCACAAAAAGCATTCTGTAGCTCAGTGTTGTGGGCAAATCTAATCCCATCAGCAGCCATCAAGCCCCTAGCTGGCCACATGAGCCCTTTGCCCCATCATCAAACCTCCTTAGCACCCACATATGGCAGTGCTGCATGTTAAATGTGAAGCAGCCCTTATTCATAGACCCTCCTGGAATGTCACAGGCACTTCCACAGATTAAAAACTCTAAAAAGTCTTATGGTAAAATAATCTTTTTAGCTTTGCTTAAACAGCATCTCCCAAATTCACTTACTACTAAACTCATTTTCAAAGAACTCCTGCAAGTATTCTGAGACTTTCTCACCTAAATATTATTAACCTCTTCAAAGGAAACAGGGCAGAGGCTCCTTATCTTCCATGGACCCTCAAATCCTGGGAGTGTTAGGCTTTCTCTGCAGTAAGAAATGCATCCCTAGCTCTGCAACAGTTCCCTTCCCTTCTTCCTCTCTGACGCACTTTGTATAATGTAAAGGTGGTGGATCATACTTGAACAACATGGGTAGAGGTAAACTTTTTTTTTTTAATTTAATTTGTACTTACATACAGTGCAATATTGGTTTCTGGAGTAGAATTTGGTGATTTGTCACTTACATACAACACCCAGTGCTCATGAGGCAAATTTTTAAAGCCAAAACCTCCCCTCAAAAAAATCAGCAGAAGAAATAGAAATCACTTTAGTTGCCTATAGTTTCAAGGCTCCAGCGAACTTTCTTCTGTTTGAAGGAAAAGCCCAAGTCTTTCTAAGAGTCTATGACATGTCAATATACATTTTCAAAGGAAACCACTTTACGTTTGGCTTGAATCACTTCTATTTTGACTGTGTAAAAAGCCAAAAGCCATATCCTTTTTTTTTTCCTTCTCCTAAACCAATAGGAGACATTCCAGCTGGGCCCACTTGCTCTGACCTCTGGGAAGGGCAAGCAGTCCTGTCCCAGTCAGCCGTGCCCATGACTGCTGGTGGTGAAAACTCCAGGCTGGCTGTGTCTAGACAATAAAACTGAGCCATCTGGGGAATAAGCAAGCAAGTCAGCACTGCAGACCATCTTAGAGAAGTAACAGTGAATTCTTCCACCTGAGCTTTTGTGGTGCGTCAATCTGGTTGTTAAAATGACTAAAATTATTCAGTGGCCCCTGTTCCAGTTGTATAAAAATGCCCTCCATTCAAGGAATGTACTGTGCAGTTTGCCACATTTGGGATTCTGAGCCTCTTTGGATATGCTATCTTTAGCCTCAAACCCCACCTCCATTCAGTGCTGTTAACCAGATCTCCAGGGTGTAGGTGACAGTTCAAGCAAGGCTATTTTCAGATCTATTAATACCCCTTGGTCACCAAGTGGCATTTGTTTCCCATATATTTCCATGAAACTGAACAGCAAGGGCCAAGTTTTCTCTGGCTTATGAAAAGGGGCTCATTCTACTGAGACTGTTTGTCTAAGTTAAAGTTAAAAACCCAATGGGTTTCTCAGTCCTGCTGTCCTCACATGAATTTTTGATGCACTGGGAAATCACATTGTCAAGGCAGGGAAGTGGGTGAAGCAAGAGTTTAAATTGCAACTCTGCATGTGAAGGGGAATGCTTACGTGAGGAGGTGAGGCTGTGTGTGTTTTGTTTCTCCAAGCCTGTTTAGCAGGTCTGCTTAATGGAAAGGAAGAAGGACAGTATTAAGCCTTCTAGTGGATCCTGTGATTTTGCACGAGAATCATCACACAGATGTGCTAACCACTTTCCTTTCTGAGAACAGCCACCACATTATTCCACTCATGACCCCGTGGTTCTAGAAATGCCATGGTCCTAGAAGCAGGTAGGCTTGCTCTGTTGCATGCTGATGGCATGGTTTATTTTACGTGCTTCACTTTCCTTATATGTAGGAATGAGACTCCTTGTGAAGACTGAATGCTTAATTTTATATTGCCTTTCTGAAAGCACAACATCTGCCACAAAATAACCTTTCCACACCTCTTCTCTCCTCTCTCTTTCTCATCTCTCCCTCCACCACCACCCCTTTGTTCCCTTCCCTCCTTTTTCCCTTCTTCCACCGTTCTTCCCTCCCTTCTCCCTGTGCTCTGGCCTGCCCAATCCATGTCACTTCTCTGTAGTCTGTCAGATGAGAAGTCTATTTGGAAGGGATTTCAGAGAAACTGGTAGCATCTGCCCCATCCCTGACTCTACCGAGTGTCCAGCTGTCTTTGGAACACAGTAGAATTCATTTTGGTTTTTTGAGTTAAAAATCCAGCTGTCCAGGGACTGGATGAGGCTATCCTGCTGTTCCTTTGACAAATGCCACCCATGTGGATTTGCTCTCCTCTCCTTTAGATGGCACCATTTTACTGCAGTGCAGCCAGTAGAGTCCTCTTCCCGGCCCCTGCTTCAATTAGTATTCCTTGTGCAAAAATAAGAAAATTCCTTCATTATGCCGGTGCCCAGCGGCAATCTGATAATTAAGGTGGTGCATCAGCATTTCCATTAAAAACCCCATTTCTCACATAGAGTTGTAGCTCAGCAATAAAAACTTGCTAGCAAGGTCCTAACCTTAGGACATTTTAAAATAAACATTGCATTTAGCTTTTAGAGGGTCTATCTTCATCCTAATTATATATGTCAAGTCTTGTCCAAGAAATTTTTTTTTTCTCTGTGTGACCACAAAGGAATTAGGACTTTATCTAGGATTTTGATAATCTCAGCAAGGTACCAGTTTGCATTAAAATAAATGCAAAATGTGAGAGATATTTTAGTTGAAAATTGAGAGCAATATAATCTTTTGAATTTTGAGATTTGGTTTCCCAAAGATGGGCGTGCTTTGTCATTTCTATCACCTTCTTGTTTTTGTCTCTGGGCAAACCTAACAATAGGCAAACCTAACTTCTGGAACAGTCAGAACTTCATCCAAAGCACATTCCTTTGTGAATTACCTAAATAATCCCTCATTTCCTTGCTCCATTTTTTCAGTAGCAGCGTGATCCTGGAATTAATGCAGAGGTTGCTTCACAATCTTGGCTACTCCACGGGGTGGGAAAGGTGTGTGGCAGTCATACTTCACATGCACCCAAGGCAAGACTCCTGGGTATTTCATAGCAATCCCTATTTCTGTCCATTTATCAAGCACAGTAGCAAGTTATGCATTCTCTCTTTTGGTCACAAAAATATTTGGTCAGGTAAATTATCTGGTCGGAGAGGGTTTTCCAATCTTTTGAACAATATCTTTGCATTTTTAGACCCTGCTTCTGCACGAGGCACCCAAAATAAAATCTCTGACCAATGATGGCTTTCTACCTTCCTTTAAATGATTGACAATTGGAAGTTACTTAAATGTTTTCTGTTTAATTCTCTGAGAGAACACCATTAAAATTGGAAATTGTGAATTAACATAAAATGGTAAAATCCTAGGTTTTAATCATTGATAAGGTTTCTCTGCTCTATATGCACTATGTGATCAGAATAAAATGTTTTAGGGCACCTGGCTGGCTCAGTTGGTAGAGCATGCGACTCTAGATCTCGGGGTTGTAAGTTAGAACCCCATGTTGAACATAGAGTTTACTTAAAAAAATTTTTAAAATATAAGTATAAAATGCATTAAAAAAGGAATAGAATGTTTCAGGTACACATTTGAAGTGATTCACATAGAGTGATATCTGAATGCTTGTTACCAACCTTCCTGTTTGCTTCTGCTTGTTATTTATGTTAAATGACAACAATTTGCTTGACTGAGGAGACTCAGACTTGCAACTAGAATAAAACAGATCATAGTTATAAGAAGAAACGTTCCAGAATTTGTGCCTCCGAAGAGCCCCAGTGGGCTGGGTCCAGGAGAGGTTGTATATCCTTGTGTTGGAGGTGAGGCCAGAAGAGAGACTATGCAGTGTCACTGAGGAACAGAGACTGGGGATGAGTGGGCAGAGCTAAATGCCTTTTGTGTGTCCTGATGGGCTGTCCCTAAACCAATCTCACCTCTTCTCGTTTCACTTCCTGTCAAATATTAAGTTTGGACTTGCTTTTTAAATTTTTTTCAGTCTCAAAATTTGGCCTGGGTTTGAACTGCAGATGACTCGTAGAGAAAGACATTGACAATGTGGGGGTGTGGGGGTGACTGCTCTGAGCACCAAGAAGAACTCAAAGCCTTGCAGTGGGAGTCAGAGAGAGTTAGGGACTCCCTAAGGTGAGCAGGAAGGTTGTCTGTGGCTGAGTGGGCTTTATTTGAGGGAAGGGCTAGAATTTTATGCACTCTGTAGTGACCACAAGACATAGTCATTTCCCACAACCCCAATCTCAGACCAATAATGTGTCTGGTTGACTCTCAATTTTCCATTATAATCAGACACAAGGATCAATCAATGACTGAAACTTCTAGAGTACAAAAGATTTGAACTTGAACCTTCTGGTAGCTCCAATTCCTGCTGCAAGCCAGAATGAATTGATTGCTTTTCCCTTCTGGGCACCTTCTGGTAGGTGTACAAATGAGGAGAACCAAGAAAGAAAGAGAGAGAAGACAGGAAGAAAGCCATACACATAAAATTTGTTGTCTCTGCTACTCTCTGTAATTACCCTGATGCCTCTAAAAAAACATTCACAGATCACTCAAAAGAATGAGAGTAGGATTAGTTTTGTGTAACTGATACAGAATATGGAAAACAACTCCCTTCTCCCTCTGGTGTTGGCTTCAGACCACAATGCCTATTTCCCAACATAAGAGAAAGAAAGAAAAAGAAAGAAAGAAAGAAAGAAAGAAAGAAAGAAAGAAAGAAAGAAAGAAAAAAGAAAGAAAGAAAGAAAGAAAGAAAGAAAGAAAGAAAGAAAGAAAGAAAAAGAGAAAGGGGGAAGGAAGGAAGGAAGGAAGGGAGGGAGGGAGGAAGGGAGATTTTGAAATATTAACTATATTGAAAATCAAAGTGGATGACAAGAAGGTTCAACTGGGTAAGACTCACCATAAGGGAGGTGGGAAGAGTGAAGAAGGAGGGTTGTAGTGACAGAGATGTCTAGAGAAATTGGGGGTTGGTATATGAAGAAGGATGGTTGAGTCTAGTTTGCTGCACTGCAGTGAATGGCCAGGAAGAGCATAGCAGCTGTCACTCATAGGTCAGCTAGGAAATTTCTGAGAGAGGAAAAAATATATATATAGTGCTAAGATAGTTTTTGGGATAAACTGTTATTCAATGGAGCAAGCTGAAATAGAAACTAGGACACCTACTGACATTTCAGAATTTAAATGGCTGCAGATAGGGTGATTTTCACCAGAACACATCAATGCGAAAAAGTGGAACCATTGTTGGAGACTGTAACGAGATGACTTCTGTTTTGAAAAAATTTATTTATTTTATTATTTTAGAGATTTATTTATTTTAATTTATTTATTTTAGAGAAGCAGATGGTGCATGCAAGTGGGGGGCAGGGGCAGAGGGAGAGGGAGAGAGAGAATCTCAAGCAGACTCCCTGCTGAGCAGGGAGCCTGACCTGGGCCTGGATCCCACAACTCTGAGATCACAACCTGAGCTGAAATCAAAAGTCAGCCAACCAGGCGCCCCAACAGGTGATTTTATAACCAAACAATGTCTATCACTACATTTACCTATACCCTTAAGTTGCTTGAGTATAAAACAAAATGAATTGTGCCTAACTTCACAATGGAGAAGTGATCTCGAATAGCAGTAACCAAAAAGCATGTAGTCCAGAAATGGACTTGACCCCCTTCTTTGACAAAGTCCCATTCACCTCTCAAGACCCAACTCTACATGTCTCACTCTTTCGGTGAAAGCATATTCAATTCTTCTCTCATACCCAATCTTCCTTCTGCAGCTTTTTATTCATACTCCTTCTGCCACGATATGTACTCCTTAGAACACTGGCTAGATTTGAAAGCCATTCTTCCTGTTAGACTGCGTTCTTCAGGATGAGAACTTATTCTCAGTGCTTGGCACAAAGCTTTTATAAGACCAGATAACATAACTAGATATTGGCTAACAGATGATGAATATATACACAGATGCTGGAAAGGTCTTGCTCTATGGTTAGTCTGTTATACTTGCATGGTTACGAAGAAATCACCAATGGCAAAAAGTCAGAAAGTCGTCATTGTGGCCGCTGCAGACACTTTTGGCTAGTTTCCCACACTGTAACCTAGTTTGAAAAGAGTGCCCAGAAACCAACCTAGAATTCCAAAATGAATGCCTAGAACTTCTCTGAGTGGTGGGGATCAACCTGATTGAGGATTTCATTCCATCATTAGCTCCAGGACTCAAGCCAACCCTGCTATTCATAGAGTAAAATGACTGCTCATTTACAGGAAGCATTTGGTGGCTGGAGATGTGGTCAGTCAGCAATGAATTGTTTAGATACCTGGTCGATGTTTCCTAGGAGACCACACGTCAAGTACCTGCTGAATCATGAGCTTCCGTTGGGTAACGATAGACTTCTCTGACAAGACGTGGGAGGTTGGGCTGGAGCAGATACCTGGCACACACCTGACTGCCCAATCTAAGATAGAGAGGAGGAAAAGGGAAATGTGCAGCTTGACTCACTGAGAGTGTATTGTCACAGTTTTGCTTGCAAGGGAATTGTGTGTTCTCAAATCAGAAAGAGCCAGTCAAACTTTTACTTTAGTCATTTTTAATAGGTGTTCTTCTATTCTACTTTATGTTATTATATGAAACTAACTCCCTTTTAATTCTTCTGCATAGACATAATGGCCTGCTTATGAGTAGAAAGTAAGTGCAATGTCATATCTTCTAAATGAGGGGGAACTTTATAACACTCCACCTTAAAAAGGAGGTTAAAGTTCAATTGTGGCAAATAGTAAATCATGGGTTAGCATCAATGAAACAGGGAAAATTTTCAATATGGCAGAGAAAATAAAATGGGAGATTGTCAAGGGTAAATCTTTATGGTTGAAGTTTAAATATAAACCCGGATTTGGTTTTCCAATTGTTCTTCATTCTCCACTTAAATAATCATGATAATCTTCTGTGATGGTTGGTATTACTAATACTCCAAGACCCTGCAAAGGATAAAGGCAAGGACCAATAAGGGTTCGGGGAGTTACACCTATGAAATAATGCCTAAGCCTTCATTTGAAATTCCTCATTTCCACATCCTAGAATAGGCAAGAATAATTTTGGTAGGAGATATTTTAAGTCAGGAGTAACCAGTTGGCCAACTCAAAGGAAAGGAAAACATAAAAGACTCGTCCAGAACTTTGATGGTTGGTAGAACTATACCTGGTTGGTTTGGGATAATTAGGTTGGAACAAAACTACTTAGGAAAATAAAACTAGTAAAAACCATAAAACAATGGTTTCTTCAGAAAAAATATCTTCATCCAGCTGTCCCACTGAAGATCTATTTACTTTTCATCTTGGGTCCTTCTCATGTCCTAAATTTCATACCCTCCGTGAAGCTCCTGAGAAATCCAGCTATCACAAGGCTCCAAAGCGTTATGCCCTCAGCTTTTATCTCTGTGTTCTGCCTCTTTGCACTTGAATTCCACTCAAAATAAAACATGGTGGTCAGTGGTCTCCTGCAGGAGAAAGGACCCTAATGGCCACCAGATGTACTGCAAGTATGTATTATAACAGCAGTTGAAAAGCCATACCATTGAGCCAATTATATAGTTGTTAATTTAATACCATAATAAGTATGTGTTATTTTTCCCACAAAATTTGCTGATTTCAACAAACTGAGTCGACACTGTTGTAAAGGGCATGTTTTCAAAAAATATTTAATGTCATGAGGAAGTGTTCACATTATTTAAAGGAGAAAAGAAGAAAATAAAACAAAAACCTACATATAATATTACACTGAATCTGTAAATATGTATATATGTATATTTGTATTTATGTATCAAAATGCTAACAGTGGTGATGTCTAAGGTGTATTTGCAAATTACCACGTATTACTGGTGTAAATAGAAATGAAGCAAGAAAAACAATGTTCCCTAATTTTAAGGAGCTATAAGGAAAATTATGACACAGAACTTTCTAAAGCTCAGCTTATATTAAAGAAGCCTAATGGCTCATTGCATTACAAAATTCAATTATGAATATGTGCTTTACTAAAATATGAGAAATTCTGCCTGTGTTGAACATAAATAATTTGCTTCAACATACCCAGGTGTAAGAGGAGATCACCTGCACAAAAATACAAGGATAAAATGAAAAGAATGTTAAATACCTCAGGAAATTTTATAATGTTGTCTTTCCCCAACCTTTATTCAGAATATGAGACTTCAGAAAGAATTTGTGAGTGAGAAACTGCTTGACTTATCGAGGAAGAAAAACATTTACAGAAAATCCGTTAGCTTGGTTAGATCAAATGAATGTCAATTCCATAAAACCACAAAAACACAGACTATCCATAAAATAAATCACACTGTGATGTTGGAAAGTTTAAATTTTTCTTGAGAGTAGTCCAGTTTTCCTATGAATGAGAATTAGGAATTAATTATTTTTAACAAATCTTCCAGGAGCCATAACCTATATGACCTCATTTCTTTGGAAGATGGTTTCATCTTCCCTTGCCTCAGAGTCCTACATATGAAAATGCGACCTTCCCCGTGGTGAATAAAACCTCATTCGAATGGGTGCACACTCTCACTCACATTTTGAAATATGTTTGCATAAGAATTTATTTATGGCTGAAAAGATCCATGAGGTTTTTTTCTCCCTCTTTTGCTCTCAGGGATTTGTGATAGGGTTCCTGCATTTATTCTATCACATAAACTCATACTCAGTGTCCTGCTCCTTTACTTCCCCATATATGAAGAAGTCATCCTGATTCTCTCTCCTTCCTAAGAGAAATGGGGATAACAGGGCAAGAGACCTACTATTTATGGAAAGATTTTATACGGTTGGCTTATACTTGCAGATTTGACATTTCCAAGGGGCCATGCATTAATCGTTCATTTGGCAGAGGGACAAATTTAAACAGGACAAATTAAGAGACTGGCGTATAGAAGAGAACACCCAAACACCTGAATCCAGCCAGCTGTGCACTAACAGCCCCACCTGCCTGGCTGTTACTATAATTTGGGTGCTTATTCCAAAAATCTCCAGAAATGCTGGACAAGGAAACAGGATTGCTGGTTACAGAATGATTACAGGATTGATGGGAATCACTTTCTCTTTTAAGTTATGTAGTACTTGATTGTAATGAATTGGGAGATATTATTTGCTATGGTGGTATTTTCAAATTTAGGGAGGTATGACTACCTCACGACACATTTCTCTCAGGTATAAAGAACACATGACAAATGACTCCATGATATGGATAGGAAATAAATGTACTTCTCCCCCCGCCACCTCGCCGAAAACTGCTACCTATGTAGAAATCTAACTTGAAGGAAACAAACACCTCTTAAATGTGCATCCCCTTTCTTTTGTTGATTTGCGAGACTTCTGCCAATTGAGGCAGAACTAAACTAATCTTTGCAGAAATCATGCCATGATGAGCCGGACTTGGCCCCACCTGCATACAGAGGAACACCTGGAAGGCCAAACCTTAAGGATAAGTCGAGCTTGGGTCTGTTTAATAAGTGATGTACAAGGCAGTCAGAGCAGCAACTGAGTGCATTGCTGGAAGCCAGAAACATGGCCATCCCATGTCCTACTGGCTCTGGATTTCCCTGGCTAAGGGTCTCCTGGGAGCACCCCTGGAGGTCTGGGCTAGCCTTGGGAGTGTTTGATCAGAGCACCTGCCTACAATCTTCCAGCTTCCATTTCTTGACAAGTGGAGGCCAAATAATCCTATTCCATCAAAAGAGACCTTTAATGAATAGGCTCCTCTCCAGCTCTGCCTCACCTTCTGCCACCCTGCCCCCTATCCTGGCCAGACCTCAGCTACAGGCAGGATGGAGCTGGAAGCCAGAGAAGAAGGAAACTTGCATCGATGTGTGGAAAGCTCAGCCACCTCTCTAAATGGAATGCTTCCGCCAGGCTGAAGTGGAGAGACAATGCCTCAGCTGCCGAGGTAGGAACCCCATCCTGGTTCAAGGGAAGGTCTCACTGGTGTTGGGGGTGGGATAGGCTGTGCATCAACTCTGGGACTGTCCCTGGAGAGGAGGTGTTGGCTTGAAGTCCTGCCATCTAGGTGCAGACCCTGCTGGCAAAATAAACAAGGAGGGGGTTGTTTGTGTGGACAAATAGAACCCAGCCGGAGGTCTGAGTGTGGGAGGAGTCCTATTCCCTTTCATCCTGGGTGGGATGGAGGACTTGAAACTGAGGGGACTATTCAAGAGAGAGAAGTTTCCCATACTTCTTGGAAGGATAAACACCTCTCAGTTTCTTTCCCAAGGGTAGACCACCTGTGGGCTTTCCCATCTATTCATCCCTTCGGTCACCATTCACTGGGTGCTTGGTGCACAGTGCTAGATGCTTGGGGTGGGCAGGGAGGGGAAGGACAACACAGATTGGCCTCTGCCGGGCACAGAGCTCATACTCAACTCCAAAGTTTAATAAACCATGTCTTCTATACCTGGTTTTCTTTTCCTGAGATGTGATTCCCAAACTTGGGCGAGCAGACATGATGAACACTGATCTCATATGGCACTAGGGAATCAGGTGTTGACTATTACCAAGTCATAGGAAACTAGGATGGGAGATACTGGGAGCTGAGCCAGCCAACACCCTTGTTTTCAAGTGGAGAAACTGAAACCAAGGCATGCAGGAAGTTCAAGGCAAGTGAGATCAGACCCTGCAGCTCCCTGATTCCTGACCCAGAGCTTCTAGCCGTGCGCCTGGTGCACTCCATCTCCGGGAGCATTCTCCGCACTGGCCCAATGTGGCTGAAGGTTTTTATCCACATATCAACACAGGGGAAGTATTCATTTAGGCAACAACTTCTTATTGCAGCTACTATTCATGAGTAGTTTAGGAAGATACAGCCTTCCTCCTTAAATAGCTCAGCAGCTAGGGAATCTACTAAATCAGTAGTAGCTGAATCTCCCTTACAACGATGCCAAATGCCACGCATGCCTTCAGTATGAAGATTTGTCTTGAAATAGGCTTTTCCTCCTGAGACCAAGAAGCATTTATTTCTTTAAAATCAGGTCCTATGGTTACATGGCAGATTCTAATGATAATTCTTCTAAACTGTAACTAATTACAGTTGAAAACTAAACCTATAACTCTTCTTTTCCCCTCTTTCAAACCAGAATACTCATTTTTAAAAACAGTGTTAAAAAATCTGAGGTCTTTCTTACTCTGTCATGGGAAGAAAAAATGATTTCATTAACAACATTTGATCACAACAACATTTGATCACAACAACAGTCACTCACTCTTGATCCTGAGGAAGTTATGAGATTGGCAAAAGAGGTGCTATAACCCCAATTTTAGGTGTACAGGTACCCATTTTTAAAAAGAAGAAATATATTTAAAATTTTAAGGGACTCCGTATCACCCAGCAAAGTGGTGGCAATGCCTGCATTAGAACGTGAGTCTTCTGATGCTTGGTTCTAAGACCTTGCTGGTAGGCCACATTAAATGTACTACTATTGGGGCGCCTGGGTAGCGCAGTCGTTAAGCGTCTGCCTTCGGCTCAGGGCGTGATCCCGGCGTTCTGGGATCGAGTCCCACATCAGGCTCCTCGGCTAGGAGCCTGCTTCTTCCTCTCCCACTCCCCCTGCTTGTATTCCCTCTCTCGCTGGCTGTCTCTCTGTCACATAAATAAATAAAATCTTAAAAAAAAAATGTACTACTATTATCTTGCCATTGGTGTCTTCTGAAGATACTGCTGTGTAAAGCTGTTATACCACTACAATAGTTGGTGTGAATATAAGAATAGACAGTTTAATGGAATAGAACAGAAACCTAGAGAGTCCAGCATGTATAAAAATTCAGGATATGATAAAAGTACATTTCAAAATAATAGAAAAAGAGAAAAATAGAAGCTAATGAGATAATTAGTCAAATATGGACAGAAAATCAAAATTAAAATCCTATGTAATAGCATACCTGCACTCACATACATACCAGATGAATTGTGATTTCTTGAAAAATAAAAGATAAACATTGTCATGTAATAGAATAAAAAACAAGGGGACGGAGGGATAGATAATTTCAGGATAAGAAAGTATTGGGTAAGCATAATAACAAACAGAGATAACCACCAAGTAAATGAGTGCTGTGTTTGATTATGTAAAATATCAAATTTCAAATTACACACACATACCACAATATACAGAGCAGACAAAAGACTAATATTTTCAGTCATCAAAATATTTTATAAATAATTTTTTCAAAAAAGAAAAAGGAACCCTAGGGGACTGTTGGTGGGAATCCAAACTGGTGCAGCCACTATGGAAAACAGTATGATGGGTCTTTAAAATTTTTAAAATAGAACTACTGTATGATCCAGTAATTCCACTGCTGACTATTTACCCAAAGAATATTAAAACACTAATTTGAAAAGATATATGCACCCCTATGTTTATTGCAGCATTATTTACAATGGCCAAGATACGGATGCAACCCAAGCGTCCACTGATTGGTGAATGGATAAAGAAGATGTGATAAATATATATGCGTGTGTGTGTATGTGTGTGTGTGTATACATATATATATATATATATTGGAATATTACTCAGCCCTAAAAAAGAATGAAATCTTGCCATTTGAAACAGGATAGATGGATCTACAGAGTTATAATGGTAAGTGAAATAAGTCAGAGAAAGACACATACCATATGATTCACTTGTGGAATTTAAGAAACAAAACAATGAACAAAGGAAAAAAGAGAAAAACCAAGAAACAGACTCTAACTATAGAAAACAAACTGATGGTTATCACAGGGGAAGAGGGTGGGGGATAAAGGAAATAGTGATAGGGATTAAAGAGTACAATTATCCTGATGAGCACTGAGTAATGCATAGAATTGTTGACTCACTATACCATAAACCTGAAACTAATATAACACTCTATGTTAACTACATTGGATTTAAAATGAAAATAAATAAGTAGATAGATAGATAAGCACACCAATAGGTTAGTAGAAGATTTGGCAAAAGATATGAATGGGCAACTCACTGAAGAAGAGATAGAAATGAATGATACACCTATGAAACAAATTATCTCATTTGTAATCAAATTTCAAAACTTTACAATATAGATGCATATATTCAACCTTTATTCTATAAAATTGGTCAATCTTTTTTTTAATGAATATTCTGAGCATTTATGTTAGCTCATGGAAATGCAAACTGAAATAACCTTATTCTTGGGGTAATTTTACCATGAATACAAGAGCCTTAAGAATGCATTTTCTATTATCCTAGAGTAGCCGGGTGGGCCCAATGTACTCACTAGGGTCCTTACAAGAGGGAGGCAGGACAGTTAGAGTCAAGAAGGAGATGTGAGGCTGAAAGAGAGATTTGCAAATGGAAGCAAGAGTCACAAGCTAAGGAATGCAGGTGGACTCTAGAAACTGGAAAAGATCTGGCATAAGTCCCTTCCTAAAGCCTCCAGTGGGGATGCAGCCTGGTGACATCTTAGATTTTAGAAATCTGACCTCCAAAACTGTAAGAAAAGAAATTTGTGTTGTTTTAAGCCACACACACACACACACACACACACACACACACACATACACACAAGTTTTCTCTGTGAAGTAGGATATACAATGTCAGGACATCAGACTATCCTAAGGATTCAAAGAGGTTGGAGAAGAGATGTTCACTGTGGCATTAGTTATAATTGGAAAAAAAAGGGAAACAATCTAAGTATTCAGTAGTAAAAACGTCTAAGCAAATCATGGCGTGTGTATGCAGGGTTGGAGTCACATGAAGACAGTAAAAGTCATGTCATCAACAAATGTATTTAATTATGGGAACAATTTGCAATGTACTTCTAAAGGAAAAATTATCAAAGGATATGTATTCTTTCATTTATCCAACACATTAAATGCTAGGCTTAATTACATAAATAATAATAATTTATGTCTATATACAAAGAAAATACAGAAAAGACAAGGATAATAACAATGGTTACTTTAAGTGTTGAAATCATAAAGAAGAAAATAGAAATCATTCATAATCCTACCGTTGTTCACTTTAATAAACATGATACTTTGGAAGTCAGAGAGTAATAATGAAGATTTAAAGTGTCATGCTTTAACATGTCATGCTTTTTTAAAACCACATGTTATGCTCTCTTAATATGGCATTCTTTAACATCGTGCTTTATTTTGCAAAAAGCCTTCCCCTGAGTTTAATAAGAATACAGTTGCATGATGGAAATTGCCAGTTGCTTTGCTTTATCTTTTTTCTTTTCTTTCTTTTCTTTTTTCTTTTCTTTTCTTTTCTTTTCTTTTCTTTTCTTTTCTTTTCTCTTTTCTTTTCTTTTCTCTTTTCTTTTCTTTTCTTTCTTTTCTTTTCTTTCCTTCCCTTCCCTTCCCTTCCCTTCCCTTTTCTCTAATCGCCCTGAGCCACTTTAAACTTCCAAACTCATTACCTCTTATTTTTGACCAGCTATTACTCCATAATGTATGGGTCTGGCTTCTGTCCTTCTCCATCAATAATCCACTGAAAGTGGTCCCCTAAAGTTCAGCAACTATTGACCACTGTGAACTCCAACAGCTTCACCCCCAACATCCACCTGCATTTCCTCTCTAAAACACACCCCCTGCTGATTACCCACCAGCTGCAGAAAATCTCCCCTAGTTTCCTTACCAGCTACTGAAATTTGCATATTGCTCAGGGTTATGATGCAATCCTTATCCTTTCTTGTTCCTGTCACTCTCATGTAAACTTACTGCTTCTTTTAGTTACAGCTATCTTTTCATATATGTGACTCCTAAATTTGGGTCTCTAGCTCCACAATTTGAAATAGCTCCCTAGTCCCCACCATTTCCTCATGCCCATCACTCGTCCACTCCTTGTATCTCTGAGCAATTGCCATAACATCCTAGCTTGTCTTCTGTCTCTGGCTTCCTGCCCTTCCATCACCCTATTCTATAGTTATCTTTCTAAATCAGGTGCCATCAGAGCTCCCAAAGGTCCAGATGGAAATCTGGGGCATGTAAGAAATAGCTACTCTCACTTAAAACTCTATACAAACACCTTCAGGAAAACTAAGAAATATTTTTAGAGTCTTAAGAAATACTCAAATCTGTGATGCCTGTGAATGTGAAACGTGTCCCCCTTCCCAGAGCTGTGCAGTGCCCAACCTGAACAACCATAGACAGAGTCACTGGTTCTGTTCATATATCCCATAGTCACCACATCAGAGTAACTAGGTTGAAAGAACCCATAAAGGTCATTTGATTCCAGTACTTTAGACCATCCACATTTCCAATAAATAATCTTTTGGTTCCTGCGTGACCATCTTCAGTGACTGAGAACACACTGAAATTATCTTTCTGTTCTTCCTTATTGAGTACAAAAAAATGAACTTGCTTCCTCTTGGAGCTTGTATTTGTTGGTAAGTTGGACATACTTTAGGACCATTTGAAACAAGAAAGCAGAATAGGATAGTGGTTAAGGGCATAAGTTGGATAATCAACAGAGCTATGTCAGAGTGGTTTTGCTATTTACTAATTGACCTTAGACAAATTCCTTAGTTTCTCTATCCTTTAGTTTCTTCATCTGTAAAATGGGGATAATAACATCATTGCTTATTATCTCCTCTTAGGGTTCTGAGAATTAAATGAGGCAATCCCTGTAGCAAGGATGTTGCAAGGTGAAACGCTGTCAGGCACCCATTTTGCTCCTGCCCATGGGGATTTGTTATTGTTATTATTGAAGTATAATTGACATACAGTGTTATATTAGCTTCAGGTATACTGCATATCAATTTAACAATTCCATGCTTTACTCAACACTTGTCACGGTAGGTGTAGCCATTGTGGAAGATTCTCAGGTCAATTTTTCACATTTTCTTCAACTTCCCTGTATCTTATGCGATTTGTAGTTCTTCTTAGGTCCTGAACACCTTCTTCTAAATGTGGTCCTGGGTGCCAGGGTGGTTAAGCATCTGTCTTCAGCTCAATTCATGATCCCAGGGTCCTGGGATTGAGTCCTGCATCGGGCTCCCTGCTCAGCAAGGAGTCTGCTTCTCCCCTTCTTCCCCCCCCCCTCCTGATCATGATCTCTCTCTCTTTTGCTCTGTGCTGGGATCCATGACTTTCAAGCCTGATGTTAATAGCATGTGTAGTTACCCAGCATGTGGCCAAGCAAATTGTGTGTATTTACCTCTCTCCTTCTAGATTGTGAGTTCCTCAAGGTGTCTTATTCTCCCTGGTGACCTACCCTGCCTGGAACATCACAGATAACCCACAAATATTTATCGCATTTAAGTTCAGTTTTGATTCTGACGTTTACTCCCTTCATGGGCAGAAATAGTTTGAAATGGGGAATGAACTGCTTTGAATTAATGTTCATGTGTTTTCCATTTATCCCTGGGAGTCCTACACAATTCTTCCTAAAAGTTTGTCCTTGGCTTTATGACAGTCTTGGCTGTCAGTTTTTGTTTTCTTTCTTTCTTTTTTCTTTCTTTCTTTCTTTCTTTCTTTCTTTCTTTCTTTCTTTCTTTCTTTCTTTCTTTCTTTATCTTTCTTTCTTTTTTTCTTTCAAGAAAGAGCCTTACTGGGGTGCCTGGGTGGCACAGCAGTTAAGCACCTGCCTTTGGCTCAGGGCGTGATCCCGGCGTTATGGGATCGAGCCCCACATAGGCTCCTCTGCTATGAGCCTGCTTCTTCCTCTCCCACTCCCCCTGCTTGTGTTCCCTCTCTCGCTGGCTGTCTCTATCTCTGTCGAATAAATAAATAGTCTTTAAAAAAAAGAAAGAAAGAGCCTTACTAAAATATAATTCACTTGTGATGAGCACTGGGTGTTGTATGGAAGTGTTGTATCACTAAATTGTACACCTGAAACTAATATTACACTGTATGTTAACTATACTGGAATTTGAATAATAATTTTTAAAAAGATATAATTCACGAACTATAAATTGATTCAAAATGTAATGTTCAGTGGCTTAAGTATATTCAAGGACTTGTGCAACTATCACCACAATCTAATTTTATAGCATTTTGGTCCCTCCCCAAACCTCCAATCCATTAGCAGTCATTCCTCATTCTGCCCCTTGCCCCAAGATCCTGGCGACCACTAGACCTGCCTATTTTGGACATTTCACAGAAATGGAATTATATACTATGTGGCCTTTTGTGACTGACTTCTTTCACTTAACATAATGTTTTCAAGATTCACATTTTTTCCCCTAAGTAATAATCCCTTGTATGAATATGCCACTTGTTTTTTCATCATGGTTTCCACTTTTCCTATTGATTTTAGTGCTGCATGGATCTAGCTTAAGGAGGTTCCCAGGAAGACAAGTAGAGGGGGATTGTCATATTCAAGTAAATGGCACATTCACAGACACATCAAGGTCAGAGATGGCCCATGGTTTGCATCGGTGCCCCAGCCACATGCCATGCCTGGGTCCTCATCTGGAACTCAGACCTCTTTCCTTTGGTAATTATTCTTTCATTTCTTAGTTATTATTTTTAGACTAAATGTCAATATTTTATGTGTTGCAGACACACTTTGCTTCCTAGAAATTCTGTAAAACTCAGGTTTGAACATCTCAGACTGTAGGAAACAAAAGGCCTATTGAGTTTGTGAGATCCTTTACTCAACCATGAGCCTCTATATTTTTTGGTGTTTTACAACCACTTCAGACCAGAAACAATGCTGTGTTCAATACTCTAGGTTTCTATGTATGTGAGCACAGGACACTGAAGGAGAGATTCTCAACTGTCTTATTTCCTCAAATATATACTCCCCCGCCTCTCAACATGTACTATTTTTTGTCTTTTTCCAGTGTAGGCAGCATGTCAGTTTCCTTTCAAACACTGGAAAACCTGGCCATAGTTTGGTAGTAATGGGGTGCTTTCTCCTTATTTCTATTTGTTTCTCCAACTCCCACTCAAAAACCTCAGCTTAACTCTGACCAAAGAAGTTGCTAAAGATGCTTAACTATTTGTAATTAAGATGCAAATGGTGCTCAGTTATGAAGTTCTTAGAGGGTCTTCTGTTAAAGCTTTGCATTGTTCTTTTTTTTTTTTTAAGATTTTATATATTCATTAGAGAGAGAGACAGCAGAATGAGAGAGAGAACACAAGTGGCAGAAAGGGGCAGAGGGAGAGAAAGAGAAGCAGTCTCCTGGATGAGCAGAGAGCCCAGCGTGGGGCTCGATCCCAAGATCCTGGGATCAGGACCTGAACTGAAGGCAGACACTTAACTGACTAAACCACCCAGGTGCCCCAAGTTTTGCATTATTCTATGTGGATATATTATTTATTTGAAAAATTATTATTTTGTGGGCTATAAAAGTAAATGTGTAAATGTGTCCCATAAGAATGTCCTTTGATTTTCTAATTAATTAAAAAGTATTAGTATCTGTCAAATACTTTTCACTTTTCTTTTCTCTGACTTAAGATATTTTTCTGCTCTATTGTGGTCAAAATTTCCAGACTAGCGCAAATGAAAAACAAATATCTTTTAAAATATATTAATATATGATATATAAAATCCCCATCACCTTACTATATATTATGCCATAAGAGAAAGTAATCTCATTCTTCTCCTTTATTTTCTACAATGAATTTTTGGGTGTGAGCAAGTGGAGGTAAAATACCAACACAGATGCCTGCAATCGTCTCTAAATATTTTTCTGCACACTCAAAAGCCTCATTATGAACAGAAGTCTTATGTTCCTTCACACACTGATGAATGTTTACTTAGCTTGAGAAAAAAAACTAATTAAAAATATTGTGGAAAATGCAGACGTGGTTGATTCCAACAGCCCAAAGGAATTATCCCCCTGTAATATAAGCTAAATATGGAGTGTCGAAGTTCCTCGAATCAATTATAGTTTCTAGAAACCAAACAAATGATGATCTTATTCTTGGGCCCCAATGATGAAACAAAGGTTTAGTGGAAGCATACTTCCCATTTATGTGCTAACGCTGGTTCTTAAGATTTTACACCTGTTAATTTTTAGGTGGCTGAAGACTAAAACTACTAGCTAAACAGGATGTTTTAATTCATGGAAATTGAATAAGATTTGTGAAATAGGATTTTTTTTTTGGTTCTTTCTTATTCACCAACCCCTCATTCCAGAATTTCATTTTGGAGTTTATCAGAGCAAAATGCTTCCCCAGCCCTGCTCCTGCCAGCCCTGTTTGCTGAGCTCCAC
Organism: Ailuropoda melanoleuca; assembly: GCF_002007445.2. Taxonomy (NCBI): domain Eukaryota; kingdom Metazoa; phylum Chordata; class Mammalia; order Carnivora; family Ursidae; genus Ailuropoda; species Ailuropoda melanoleuca. Next base: position 91,271,298 of record NC_048230.1, read on the forward strand.
AGGGTTTGCCCACAAGTTCTACTTGAGTGAATCGTATTTGGACAACCGTATATTTCATGTAGGTCTTTGGCAATGACTGGGCCAAGGTCAGTTTTATATTCTACTGAAATCATAAAGTGACACTTGAGATAAACAGAATGTTTACTCTCTCCATGTGAGCTGAGGCTGATATGTAAATTTATCCCTATTCTTTCATCAAATTTGCATTTCCCCTCTTAGCCAAACACTACAGGGTTCCAAATCAAACAGTTTTAATGATGGTCAACTCTTTATGACCGATGGCCATATCAGAGGAAAAGAAACAGCAATTTAGATTAAAATGAAAAGCACAGCCGCAACATAACCCTCCTCTCTAGGTTAGTGGTAATTGGATGAACTTTCCATACAAGAGGTGTTTTGATGCTTCACTGCTTAGTGGTAATTACCACAGTCTTCCGGCTTTGTGCATGCCTGTTCAGCCCCTTGTTATCTGCTACAAACACACCACACTCACCTAGCATTGGTGTTTTTTTTTCCTTTGGCCAAATAAACCAAGTACCTTTAAGCATCTTCTTTATATTAAAAAAGGAAAAGAAAGAAAGAAAGAAGCCTATCAAGGGAAGACTTGGTCTTCTCTGCAAACTGAAAACTTCTTGGCTAATGCTAGCAAGAAAGAGATGCAGTAAATAAATGACAATACCCAAAGTGGAACGTGAAAATCAAAACCTTGGTTTTTATGGGCAAGGGTTGTCTTCCCCTGAGATTAATCTGTTCCCAGCATGTGTTCTATATGGGCGAATGGGCCCCCGGGGCAGGAGCCTGTGTTGCTCACTTACTCCAAGGTGAGCAGGAATCTCATAGGTAAGAAGCCCAGAGTATCCAAATAGCCTCTGGCCCCATGAAAAGCCACTACCAGGGGCTTAAATCTCTCTGATGCAGTTAAACAAGGGTGAGCCTCTGAGAACGTAAGGGATAAAATTAGTACCTGTGTTTGCTCTCCATTCTTTCTAAACAAAAGGAACTATTTCTGTGTTATGAGTTTGCCGAACACAGAGGGGATTAAGCAAAGGGACCACACAACTCATTCCTCTTGGGCTGAGGGCTGGGTTAAAGACTCAGGCCCAGCCCCCCAGAGGAGTTAGAGCCCACGGAGCTGTTGTTCCCTCCTGAAATTTGGGTGCCTTGGGCCTTGCTCAGCAAGGAATAGGGCTGGATGCCTGCCTCGCCCCCCTTCCTGTGCTGTGCTCTGTTTCTGCACCAAATACAATGTTAGCAAGTTCAAAGCAAAGGGTCTCAGAGACAGGCTGCACAAAGAAGAAAAAGTGACATTCTTTTGGGGGCTCCCGGATTCTGCTTCCTGTAAGGAATAAAAATGAAGACTTTTGGCTCTGAGCCTTGCTAGGCTACTGAAGATCTCCCACTTGGAATGTCAGACACATCAGTAAACGGCTTGATCCAGCAACAGAACTAACATAATTCACGCCATCGATACAACAAGACGAGTGTCTCTGCCCAACTCCAGTGCTTGTCCTGTGAAGAAGAAGACGAAGAAAAGGAAAGAAAGGAAAAGAGAAAGCAAAGAGGCAAGGGGGTGTGGGGGAAAGGCGGGGGACACAGTTTCCTTTTCAGTGTGGCTGTCAAATGGCGATCTAATTGTGGCCGGGCTGCAGGAGAGCAGATAGCTTTTCTGAAGCCCGCAAGTATTTCTGCCATTCACAAGGCCGAAGGATGCCACACACAGTCTGTTTGTTCAACATAAGCAAACAGATTGTAAACTGGCTGATAATTTTTGTACTGACAATGTCATTTACAGCTGTCAGCCTTTCGTCTGCCTTGTTTGCTTTATTCAAATATGAACCAAGTGGACCTCCCTTCCAGCGCTTTCTTCTGCATTAAAATCACATCCATTCCCTTCCAAGCTGTCTTATCTAAAATTCATTGGAGGCCAATCAGTTGGCTGAATGCTTTGTTGTTTCCATGGAGGCAAGAAGTCTAGTGTGGACTTTTGGGGATTAGGAAGTTTCAGATTTATAGCCTTGAAGTGCACATTTCTTTCAGTTGGGTTGGCTTCTTTTGATTGCGCAGAGGCAGGAAATTTAAATATAATTTGATGTCTGTGCCGAGAGAGGTGCTTTAAAAATGTCATCACGCTAGCTTGCAGATATGAGGCACCAAACTTGGTCCCTCCTCCTCTGATTTGGTCCTTGGAAGGTGCCACCTTTGGGGTCTGTATTGGTGCTGGCCCTCTTGGCCCCCGGTCATGACACTGACACCACAAAGTCTCCGACGTAGCCTAGTTTTGGTGCCTGCCTGCCAGGGTGTCACCCCCAAACCTGGGAGCCTCCTCTATTAGGGGAGGTCCTAGTACTTTCTGTTAATAATTCACATCAGACCATCAGACAGCTGTCTGGCAGCAGGCAGGTGGCTGCAGATACTGCCACTTTGCTCAGAGGGTGCAACACATCCTCAAAAAAAAAAAAGGAAGGAAGGAAGGAAGAAAGAAAGAAAGAAAGAGAAAGAAAGAAAAGAAAGAAAGAAAAAAGAAAGAAAGAAAGAAAGAAGAAGAAGAAGAAGAAGAAAGAAAGAAAGAAAGAAAGAAAGAAAGAAAGAANAGGAAGGAAGGAAGGAAGGAAGGAAGGAAGGAAGAAAGAAAGAAAGAAAGAGAAAGAAAGAAAAGAAAGAAAGAAAGAAAGAAGAAAGAAAGAAAGAAGAAAGAAAGAAAGAAAGAAAGAAAGAAAAAGAAAGAAAGAAAGAAAAAGAAAGAAAGAAGAAAGAAAAAGAGAAAAGCAAGACAGCAGCAGGGTCGCCTACCTCACCACATCTGGTGCTGGGAATCTGGCTGCAGCCCACTCCCACTTCCAGGATGCACTCAGCTCTTTGTGTTTCTGTCTCATGTTTTAAGGGCAGTATCAACACAGAGGCACTTTTCTGACAGAGAGGGTTTGCTGTATTCTTCAGAAAAAGAGTGCTCTTTCAGAAAACCTATGATTTCAGGTCTCTTTGTCTAGTGAGTCGGATCCCAAGTGCCATGGCCATGTACCGTGCAACCCACAAGTTGGAACCTATAAAACATAGTTGCACTCTGATTTGACTTATGACTGTGGCAACACACTTAACCTCTCATTTTCTCAATTTTTAAAATGGGCATAATGTTAATTGACCCCAGTAAATGAATACTGAGAATAAACTGTATCAAGAAATGAATCACAAAAACTTTTGCACATCCAGAAAGAGTGTTCAAGTCCAGCCCACCTCAAATCTGCAATTTTTCCGTTGAGTCGACTACAACCAAACTCAAATACTTGTTTAGTACCAATGCTTTGTTTAAGAAACAAAAATTCTAGTAGATGTTCCAAATGAGTAAGATGCATAAGGTCATTTGAGAAGAGTTTGAGATAGTGTCCAGTCTCATGTTGGAGGGAATCTGGTAGGAAATACAACAGAATTAAAATTTCAAAGAAAAGAGCTCTCAGTGGACACTGCTAACTAGGGACTGTTCGTTTTGTGTAGTAAGAAGCATCTATTTTATGAGAGGCATATAAAGCATTTGAGAAGCTGGTTACTTGAAGTGATACCCAGTGTGCTATCATAAAATAAAGTATATTATTTCCTATTATGTGAACTAGTTTGTTGTAAGGACTGTGATGTGGTATACAGACCTGTGTATTCTTTACTACAGAATTGTATTACCAGTTTACGGGTCCATAGGTTAAAATGGGTCCCTGCTACCTTAGAAGGCCACTATCTTCCTTGCAACTGAGTTCTCAATTCCCTAGGACTTCAAAAGACCCCTCCTTGGTAAGAAAGCATTAGTCTTTGCTTATCACCTTCAAAACTTATTCTACCCTGGTGTGTGTGTGTGTCTGTGTGTGTCTGTGCGTGTAGGGGGGTATTTAGCAGTATGTTGTCAACGTCCTGCTATTTATTTATTTTTTAAAGATTTTATTTATTTATTCACTTGAGAGAGAGAAAGAGTGAGATAGAGAGAGCGAGCATGAGAGGAGGTAGGATCAGAGAGAGAAGCAGACTCCCTGCTGAGCGGGGAGCCCTATGTGGGGCTTGATCCTGGGACTCCGGGATCATGACCTGAGCCAAAGGCAGACGCTTAACCGACTGAGCCACCCAGGCACCCCAACATCCTGCTATTTAAAGTACTACTGAGATTATTATAATTTTTAGTACTGTTAGTTAAAATAAAGCTGATCTATTTACTAAATTTTCCATGCAATGTAGATGCTACAGAGCCTATCAATCACTAAAATATATATCTAGCTCCTATCCTTTATCATATAAAAAGTACAGTCCTACACCCTCTATATGCAAACTCAAAAAGCAAGGAGCTCTAAATACTGAAATTTCAACACCAAAATTCAATCTGTGACTCAAACTGACATGAACTGAACTGAGAAGATGTAAAGTCTTTGTTTATTCTGCATGCATTTGCTGCAGAGATATTTGTGTTTGGTTACGGGATTGCTCGCCTAGACGCTCGTTGGGGATGTTGTTAAATACATACACCATTCCCCATCTTACCTTTCACAATTCTTTTTTTTTAAAAGATTTTATTTATTTATTTGACAGAGATAGAGACAGCCAGCGAGAGAGGGAACACAAGCAGGGGGAATGGGAGAGGAAGAAGCAGGCTCACAGCGGAAAAGCCTGATGTGGGGCTCGATCCCGCAACGCCGGGATCACGCCCTGAGCCGAAGGCAGACGCCCAACCGCTGTGCCACCCAGGCGCCCCTACCTTTCACAATTCTTGAATTTGGATCCACGGGTTTTGGACAGCATAGTGCATACCTGTCTAAGGTGTGGTCCACACAACTCCATGGAAAGCAAGCTAACTCTCATACAAGCCATTAAACCCTGTGGTTAATGGTGCTCTGCTGTGAACCGACGAAGAGGGACATCATAATTGGAAAAAGAAGGTGTTACTCGGTTCATATACAAGAATGCAGGGAGGGACTAAGGAAGTAGGTTGCTGTTCCAATGGTCGTCTTGGCCTGGGCAGCAGACAGCAGCAGTTTGATGTCTGGAACACAGTGGGAAGGTGGAAGGGAAAGAGAGGGGTTAAAAAAGCGAATCAGACAAAATTGAAACAAATGCATAAACTGAATACAGGGTGTGATGGATTTCTTTGTACTATTATTGCAACATTTCTATAAGCTTGAAGTTAAATCAAAATAATTTTTTTAAGTCAATAAAACCTCAAAGGGAACAGCAAAGAAAGAGAAAAAAGAAGGCTCTTGTTTGATGTTTCCTCTCCCTGTTTCAGGTGGCCAAAGCTGAAGGAAGACACAGCGGAAGCACAACAAGAAGCGAAAATAAGAGAGAATGGAAAGACACAGAAGGACAAATGGATGGCAGGAAAAAGAGAGAAGAGAATCACATCCAAGAAACATGTTTTCATGTCCTCTAACTCTTTAGTAGTAGCTTATTGAGTACCTACCCCTTAACCTGTGGATGCCTCAGTTTCTTCATCTGTAAAAGTGAGTAACAAAGAGCCCACTTAGTAGGATTGCCACAAGGGGTAAACAGAGAGTTCAGAACACACACGTCCAGTGGACAGCAGGCTCTAGACATACATTTGCCATATTTACTGTTGTGGTGCTTATTGCTGTTACCATTGCTGTGTCCAGGGCTGCTGCGCCAAAAGTTGCATGTGCTTTACCCCTTTTTCCTTAAAACAGCCCGAAGAGAAGCCACATTATGGGCAGTTGAGCCAGTGAACAGCCAAGCTAATCAGTCCTTCCTTCCTCCTCCTCCCTCCTCTGTGGGGCATTTGCCCAAAGGTAGTAGTGTTAGGGTAAATGTGTAACAACTTGCTCTCTGGGAAAAAAAAGTGTGTGTGTGTGTACGTATGTGTCTTTATTTGCTTGCTGTAGATTTTACTGGTATAACGAATGGGGAATACACAATTTACAAACAATAATAAAATATAAAATACTCTCTATTTTAAATTTCCTATAGCCCATTGATTCTAACAGAATACTTTTGTTGATTTTTGCTGAACTTTTGTATTTATAGCCAACCTATGGATGTGATTCAACTATGATTTTTAAAAATCAGACTACAAATCAATTCTTGATTACTACTAGATTCAGTACAGAAGTTGCTTATCTCCTTCATGAACACATGTAGTTCCAACATGAGTGTTGGTTGATATTTTTTGTTGACAGTAACTACTAAAATGAAAGAGAAACAATGAACCATGTGTCGGAACTTCATGTATCCCTCAATGGCCTAAGGGGCTTCTTTACTGAATTGGAAAATCATTTTCAAATACTGGGAGAATATTTCCTCAAATGTGTGAGTTTTCATAATATAACATCTACAAACACAGCACACTTTGAAGTCTAATCTGCTGTATTAATATCCTCTCCACTGCTTTCTTAAATCTCGTCAACAAAACAATAAATCAAGCTCTGATTTGTAACATTCGTCAATTGCCACAGTTAAATACTCTCACCAGGGCAGACTGCAAGCTGCCAACATAATGTCACTGAGCAGGGATTCGGGAAGAGGCACCAATAGTTCACTACTAGCTACAGGTTGCATGGAGGAGGTGACGGTGGGTCCTGAAGTTTGAAAAATGGGTACGATTTTATAAACAGTAGAGGAAAGGGCATTCCAGGGAAAAGATACATCTTAAAAGCAAAATAGAGAAACCTTTTGACCTAGAGAGGATGCTAAGACCAGGTGGGAACATGGGAAGGAAATCTGAACTCAGACTTGGAAGGATTCTGAATGACTTTCTTTTTTTTTTTAAGATTTTATTTATTTATTTGACAGAGAGACAGCCAACAAGAGAGGGAACATAAGCTGGGGGAGTGGGAGAGGAGGAAGCAGGCTCCCAGCGGAGGAGCCTGACGTGGGGCTCTGGGGCTCGATCCCAGCACGCGGAGATCACACCCTGAGCCAAAGGCAGACGCTTAACGATGGAGCCACCCAGACGCCCCTCTGAATGCCTTTCTTATCCTAAGCGTTTTCCTTTTATCTCATAGAGGTTTTGTTTTCTTTTGTTTTTGTTTGGTAGGGGATAATTTGCATGTGTGTATTGCTCTGATGTATTGTTTTGTGGAATGGAGGCCAGCAGGAAACAAGGCGGAGAGTGTCAAAGGATCAGATCTGATCTATAAGCAGTGGGTCTTCGAAGGGTGGGGAGCTGCCTGACAGGTGAAGGGAGTTAGGAGGAATTTACAAAACCTGTGCTGGAGGGAAGGAGACCCTGCACCAGGTACTCACAACAACGAGGCTGTCCTTTAGGTTCCAGTCCGCCCGGATCAGACCTGACTTACCAGGATTTGGCATGTGGAAGGTGCTCAAAGACATTTGCTGATGAACGAACAGCTAAAATGAAGAGCAGGGTGTGAGGAGGCAAGATCTCAAGTGAAACAGCTTCGAATGACAAGTTCTGTATAAACGCAACACATTCTTGGTCAAAGTAGGTAAGTGAAGATATTGTCGGCTTAAACCAGTTCTGGTGAGAAGTTGCAAGTATTGATTGCTATCAACAATCTTTATGGGAACGTCTTGAAGTCATGTGGATATTGAGAGTTTTTTTTTTAACCTGGGTTCCACTTTTTCTGGACACCTGTATTTTGTATTTATCGTTCTAGCACTACCTTCATTCTGTCACTGCTCCCTTCTCAAAGAGTTAATAGTCTGTAAACAGTCTATAAGATGCACTTATGGAAATTCCCATTTAAGAAATTCTTCTTAGGAATCCATCTGGGGGCAATTTGGGCTGTTTTTTGTCTTGTTTTGTTTTGTGTGTGTGTGTGTTTTTTTAATTCAATTCTTCCTTTTCCTCCAGGTGGAGAGAAGTCGGGAAGGGCTCTAGTGAATTACAAGAATTTACACTGAATCCAGATCTTGAAGCATATTTAACGCTGTGAACTTCCCTGTCTGAACATGAGGCATGACTCAGTAGGAAAGTACTGAGCTCTTGGATGATAAGAAGTCTGTGTCTGTGGGTCACCATTGTATGTACAAGGCCAGTTAATCATTACAGGTTTCTCTCTGCTAATCACCATAGTGGGGTTGACCACCGGGGAAGGCGAGGAATGATGGATTTCTACCCAAGCCCTGGCAGGAACTGAGCTCCACTGGTTTTATTCTGAAGCTGCTAAGAGATAGCATACTGCCCCCCACCCCCGCCCCAGCTGCCTGGCATTTGGCCTTATCAAATTTTATTCTTCTGCTTCCAGCAATGACTGGGTTGTTTGCCTCTTGGTATTACTGGTTGTGATTGCCTGCTTCCAGGCCTGTGGTTTTGATCTGACGCTCCAAGTCTTCAGCTGAGGCGTGGGGGGAGTAGGGTGCTGGAACTGGGGAATGCCAGGTTTCACTGCATGATGCAAGGGCTTAATTTGCCAAATTGTAGTTTTAATTTTCTCAGAATCCAGGAAACATGGCCTTGATTACCTCACTTATATCCAGAGTCAAGGGCTGAACTTTTAAAGACCACCTGCTAGATGTCTGACACCCTTCCTTACATTGAGATCTTCAAAACAAGGTGTACCATGTTGTGAAAAGTTTAATCAAAGTTTAATGTAAAGAAAAGTGAGTACATCATAAATGTGTTGCCCAGTGAATTTTCACAAACCAAGAACATCCCGTAACTGTCGTCCAGATCAAGAAACAGCACAGGACCAGCTCCTTGGAAGGCCTAGCTGTGCACCTTTTGCCCACTGCACCCTCTCCAAAGGCCCCCATCATCTATCCAGCAGCATAGATTGGGTTTTGAGTTCTAAAGAAGTGTACTCACACCGTATTTACTCTTTTTTTGCCTGGTTCCTTTTACTCAACCTTATCTTTAGAAAATTTAACCATATTTTTGTGTTTATGTGTATCTTGCTTTTTCTCATTGCTGTATACTATTCCTTTGTGTGAATAATATATCCACTTATTCATTCTAAATATATCATTTTTTTTTGCCTTCAGAACATCTGAAAGAGGCATTTTCACCATGCCTTAACACATTCAGGCTTAGAATCACCATTTTTGTAATCCTCGTTTTATTATCCTCTTACTCTCCCAACCCAATTATTCCAATAAACATTTATTGATTTCGTGCCTTCATCCACCTTCCCCTCAGATTCACCTTACAAATGCCATCCAAGAGCACTGATCTGACCACCTCTCTCTTCACTCAGACCTTTGCTGCTGCGATCTCTTTACCCAGGCACCAATAGCCCTCCATGGCTTGGCCTTTCTTTAAAAGTATATGATCTACTTTTCTTTCTGGGACTCTGGCAGCATTTTCCTGCCTCAGGGGACTTGCTTAAGGATTTCTTCAGCCTGGATGTCATTTACACGATTGTCAGAAAACTGCCAGCCCATCATTGAAGACCCAGCTCCTAGTGTTCCCAACCCCGATCCCCAGTGCACCTTATATCAAAGACTGTTCTGTAGAGATCTGCCTCTCCTGCTCAACTGTGAACTTCTGAGTGGTTAAGACCCTCAGATTCCCTCCCAGTTTCTCGGCTTTGTTCAGGTATCTGCTCGGTGGCAACGGCCTGGATATTCTACACCCTGTCACCCTGGCTCCTTTCCAGAGTCCCTGGTTACCACCCATCTCTCTTTTCCAGAACAATATCTGTGGGAGGGCATGCCTTTCCAGGGCTGTGGGTCATACAGAGATGAGAGAGGAATAGAAAGCTATTCTGTTGACCAGTTACAGTAGATTCATGTCCAAGCTTGTTCTCTGAAAACTCTGCTGACTATACATTCTCAGGATTGTCCTCCAGGAAGAATGAAGAGCAGAACAGTGTGTACATAAGCAGCTAAAATGCCAAAAATCCCATCAAAATCCTGCATGTTGAATGTGCTTGGAAGTGGTCAAGGGAAGTGAGGACAGATATATATATAGGAAAGGAAAGAAAGAGTATGAAGAAAAAGAGAACAAGCTTTCTATCATTTTTCTATGTACACATAATAGTCCTTGGTATAGGCATTTTGTCATTATATGCACTGAAATATCACAGGTACGTTATTTTTTATCTGACACTCCTAGCACTTTGTGTGACATAACTTTTCTTCCCCCTAGATATATCTCCTGAGGCAAGAAAAACAAAAGCAAAAATAAACTGTGGGGACTACGTGTGACAGAGAACTTTTTCTGACTTGTGAATTTATGTGAAAAGTCTTATTAATGGTAGAAAGTTTAAATTATATGTAATTATACATTCAATGAGTCACCTTTTCTCAATATGATCATGTAAAATCAGGATTGCCCAGAAAAATGTACTCTTGATCCTGCTTGTTACTGATTGTGGAGCCCATCCCATATCTACTGATTAGATTTTCTCTATGCTCTTGGAAAAGAATTTCACCAAGAGGCTCTCAAACTGTCTTCAGAAGAAATCAGAGTGAATTCCCTTGAAACCCAGGAGATTTGCTGAAAGAAAAAAAAAATCAGCCAGAGAAGAAAAATGAAGCAATGAATCTAAGAAAGTTAAAAATTGGCCAGTAATATCAGTGCTATGTCAGCTCCCAACACACCTTTTCTCTTGGCTTGTGATCTCAAGATTATATCCTTAAGAAAATGAGTTCTAGGAAAATAAAAGTAATCAAGAATTGGCTGGGATTTCTATTGCATTCTAAACAGCTCATTCATATTCTCTTTGTACCCTGAAAGACCAGCTCAGAAGCAGTGAAGAGCATAAAGCAAGAGGCATTTGAAAAAAAAAAAAGTCTTGAAATGATAAATGTAATGTTTCATGTCAGCAACTGGAATTTTTTTGCAGTGTTACTGTCTTGGCCTGCTGACAACATGATTTAATGACCCAGTTGCTCCATGGGTTGACATGGCAACCATGGAAAATGCCATAAATATCTCAGTTGTAGACATGAATGGTATGTTTACATTGTGTGTGGTGTATTGTATGACATGTGGTGGCTGTTGTCCCATCCAGTTGGAAACGTCTGGAATTGACAGCCATTTCTTAGTGTCATTTGGGTTAAAATGACTCTCATGACAGATACTTTACTGTCAGTCCAGAGCTGTGCATTTTTGTCTATGTTTGAGAAATTAAACTCAGTGTTTAATGGGTCATAGGGCCTTAACATAGTTTTTTTTGTGTGTGTACCATGAGCCACTTTCTATGTCAGAGTTGGGACAATGTGAGATTCTTTATGCATTCAGCACAGTCACAAGCAATTAGGACATTTATTCAAAAGGGAATCTAAAGAGCACTTCCATAGACTTACTGAAACCCCAATTTTAAAGTTGGAAAGATTTTTGAAAGAACTTCTAGCCCAGTTATCTTATTCCTTAGACAAAGTAACATAGACAATGCCTTATTTGCTGCCTGTTCCAACTTCTCTAGGAAAAACAAAAACATCCATATTTCTCTGTGCTTAGTAAATTTTGTACATTAAAAAAAGTGGAAGCATGTTTTAAAGGAGAAAATAACCTGAAACAGGTTGTTTTGTATTGTCAGTTACTCTCAAATACCACCAGAAAAACCTACTTATCAAGCAAAACTATGTGTATAAGGCCCATTTGGTCTTGCAGAAAGAGAAAAACATTGTCAGTGAGTAACAGTCAAGTCTTCCACATCTGTAGTAAGGAAGGACATCACCTTGATGGGTCTTCATAGTGACTTAAAATAAAAATTAGGGCAGGGTATCAGTAGTATCTTTAGGACCAGGGCTAGATGATTTTTAAGATGGTTTTTCCTATTTGGGGAACTGGTTTGGATTGGACAGAGTTTATGATATTATAGCTTTAAATGAGTGGGCTTGGCAAAGAGAGCATCTTGGAGAGAGTCTTCCTAAGAAAGCTGTTAGTCTTGATAAGTAAATCGTTTAGTTGGTTTATAGTCTTATTTTCCAGAAACAGATTCCTGGAACAAGCAGATAAACTACTCTTGCTTTGTCTCAGGATTATTTAATGTAAGGACGGGAAAGAATGACTAGGTTTTTTTTTTTTAATAATTTTTATTTTGTTGTATTAGTCACCATACAGTACATCCCCAGTTTTTGATGCAATGTTCCATGATTCATTATTTGCATATAACACTCAGTGCACCATGCAATATGTGCCCTCCTTAATAGCCATCACCGGCCTATCCCAATCCCCCACCCCCTCCCCTCTGAAGCCCTCAGTTTTTTTCCCAGAGTCCACAGTCTCTCATGGTTCATTCCCCCTTCTCTTTGCCCCCTTCATTCTTCCCTTCCTTCTCCTACCAATCTTCCTATTTCTTATGTTCCATAAATGAGTGAAACCNCTTTGCCCCCCTTCATTCTTCCCTTCCTTCTCCTACCGATCTTCCTATTTCTTATGTTCCATAAATGAGTGAAACCATATGATAATTGTCTTTCTCTGCTTGACTTATTTCACTTAGCATAATCTCCTCCAGTCCCGTCCATGTTGCTGCAAATGTTGTGTAATCGTTCTTTCTGATGGCTGAGTAATATTCCATTGTATATATGGACCACATCTTCTTAATCCAGTCATCTGTTGAAGGGCATCTCGGCTCCTTCCANTTCCACAATTTAGCTATTGTGGACAATGCTGCTATGAACATTGGGGTGCATATGGTCCTTCTCTTCACTACGTCTGTATTTTTGGGGTAAATACCCAGTAATGCAATGGCTGGATCATAGGGTAGCTCAATTTTTAACTTTTTAAGGGACCTCTGCACTGTTCTCCAAAGTGGCTGTACCAACTTGCATTCCCACCAACAGTGTAAGAGGGATCCCCTTTCTCCATATCCTCTCCAACATTTGTTGTTTCCTGCCTTGAGAATGACTAGTTTTTAACATGGGGTCAAGAAATGATATTGGTTTCTCTTCTCAGTATCCTTCTGAATCTTAATCTGTTTGGGTCTTGTTATGCCATTCATTTATTCATTCATTCACCATTTCACTAATCACATTTTGAGAATTGGCTGAAAGCACACACTTAAAGTATAAAAGTAAGACGATATCTGCCCTTCAGGAACCCACAATATATATTCTTGGGTCCTTTTAATGGGTTACTATTCTGTTAGGCTCTTCTAAGTTGAAGAAACCAAGGGATGTTCAGGTAGCCACTCATGTGCATTTTTATCATTAGGGCTCCCCAAGAAATTAGAAAACACAAGGAACTATCTCAGCAGCCCCAAAGACAGGTTGCGTGGAGACCAGAAAGTCATTGTCATCGTCTTGTTGTTGTTGTTATTGTTTTATTGTTATTGTTATTATTTTGAGATAGAGTGAGCGAGGTGGGGGGGAGGGTCATAGGGAGAGGGAGAATCTTAAGCAGGCTCCACACTCAACATAGAACTTGACACAGGGCTTGATTTCACCACCCTGAGATCATTATCTGAGCTGAAATCAAGAGTTGGATGATTTTTTTAAAAGATTTTATTTATTTATTCAACAGAGATAGAGACATCCAGCGAGAGAGGGAACACAAGCAGGGGGAGTGGGAGAGGAAGAAGCAGGCTCATAGCAGAAGAGCCTGATGTGGGGTTCGATCCCATAATGCCGGGATCACACCCTGAGCCGAAGGCAGACGCTTAACCGCTATGCCACCCAGGCTCCCCAAGAGTTGCATGATTAACTGACTGAGCCATCCAGGTGTCTCTAGAGACCAGAAACACTTTTGACCACAGTTCGGGCTATTATAGGAGCTCTGGTGATCCTACAGCTACTCGGGGAGGTCCCATCTCATTTCTTGGAGAAGAGTAATTAGTTGATTAGTCAAAATCCAGGATGGAGTACCACTGTTTTCCCAGACTTTCATACTAAGCCAACTCATCAACCAGCTCACAAGCAATGGGGTTCCTAGATCAGTGCCAGGATCCAGTTGTGTGTCACTGGATCATGGCTAAGTCCTGGCCCAATCAACTGTGGCTCATGGAACAGGTTACGTGACAAGGTGTAAGAAATCACTAGCAGTGTCTTTGCTCTCAAAGCCCTTCACTTGGAAAGCCCTCAAAGACCTAGGGTGACTGTATGCTAGTTGATAGAATTACGAAATATAGAACTTAATAACAGAAGGGATTTCCATTGCATGCATTTTTTTTTTCCTTTGTAGGTAACGTCTCATCAAGACCCACTTCCTTTAGTTGAAATCTAAATCATCACTGGGGTCAAACTTAGCTCTCTTTGCTAATGTTATTTTGTTGCCTTGTTTTGTTTTGTTTTGTTTTGTTTTGTTTTATTCTGTGGCAATGTATCTTCTGTTTTATTCTGTGGCAATTGTTTTATTCTGTGGCAATGTATCTTCTTAGACTGGTAACAGTTATGGAGAATATCTCCATAAGCAAACAGATAGACAGATAGAAACAACCAGATAATTGAAATAGGAATTTTTCAAAGCTTAGTCTTTCCCTTTCTTTTATTTTTCTTTCACTTTAATCTTGGTTTTGCAGAAGAAGCAAAATATTGTCAGTGAAGAATAGACAAATTTGTCACATCTTAATTTGAAGGTAAAGAATTGCCTTCAATCATTGACCTTTATTTCTTTGTTTTGGGATCAAATTGAAACTATAGAGCCTGGTTTAACATGATGCCTGAGAGAAAGGGTTTAACCTCATTGAAGGTAATGAGTGTTGTCCTTCTCACGCCCATCAGGTATTGATGTGTTTGGTTTAGGGACTCATTCATCACTGTGTTGTGAGCAGTCATCCGTCACATCAGGATGGGGCCTTCACCTTGTAGACTTCCAATTTACCTTGTTCAAAACTCAAAATTAGCACTGACAAAGTGAAAACTATTCTGTGGTTTTCCATGTATAACACATGGAGACCATTTTTAATGTTTTGGAGGTACAGCACACAGATGACTCCTTCCGGTTAAACTGTTCTTGCCCTGTGGGATATCTTCCTTGTGGGAGACCAAGGTTTTAGGTCCTTGTCTCTACATCTCACTTCCATGACCTCTGAACTGACAGCCTTGTGGGAAGAATAGAAGCAAATTCACAGGTAAAAGGGTTAAGTATAGTACTCAGGTGAAAAGAAGAAACACCACTAGAAGTAAGGACACCCTAGTAGCAACAGGCACACCTAGCACCCAGATCTTGACTTCTAATACCATTCTCCAGTAAAAGAAACCAGGGATCTTGGAGTAATGGCTGATTCTCACACTGGGGCGGAGAATATGCAAGATCAGCATGGAGCATAATGCGGTGCCAGGAAGCAAGGAAGTGCTTAAAAAAAAGAAGTGCACAATGATGAAGGGATATCAAAGGGGCACAGGAGCCCATGAAAAGAGCTCCCAATGGCCAAAGCTGGAACAGTGTCAGCAACAAAATATATAAAACAATATTGGACTATAACACAAAATACAAAACAAATATCCATGATTCTACATTGATATAAAAAGAATAAATCAATACATGAAGTAAACGAGACAAAGCTCCCATGCAGAAAAATGCTGAACATGCTTCATTCCCCCTTCTGATGCATGAGAGACTATGGATATGAGAAACAAACTGAGGGCTTCAGAGGGGAGGGGGGTGGAGGAATGGGATAGGCTGGTGATGGATAGTAAGGAGGGCACGTATTGCATGGTGCACTGGGTGTTATATGAAACTAACGAATCATGGAACTTTACATCAAAAACCAGGGATGTACTATATGGTGACTAACATAATATAATAAAAAATATTACTATAAAAAAAGAAAAATGCTGAACAGTTTCTGTAGATATCCTGCCACCCCAGAAGGTGGAGCATTAGCCCCCACTCCTTAAGTATGAGCCGCACACATGACCGTCTTCCAAAGAATACAGTACGGAAAGGGAGAAGAAGAGTAACTTTATGGTGGAGAAAACTGACAAACACCACCTAATCTAGGTGATCACAGTTCACATTAACAGTGATGCCATTTCAATAGTGTGCACCCTTGATATCATGTGGTGAAGCAAACATCTGTGGTCTTCTTCCCCAAAACTCACAATCCCAAGTAAAGGAAACATTAGAACCCCATCCCAAGTAAAACATTAGACAAATCCTAGTAAGGGGCATTTTACAAAACCCGCTGACCAGTACTCCTCTGATGTATCAAGGTCATCAAAAGCAAGGAAAATCTGAGAGGCTGCCCCAGCCAAGAGGATCCTAAGGAGACATGGTGATTAAATGTAATGTGGCATCCTGGACAGGATCATGGAACAGGAAAATGCCATTAGGTGAAGACTAAGGAACCCTGAATAAAGTATGGACTTTAGTTAATAATAGTGTGTCAATGCTTCAAATTTATTAAAAAGACCAACAAATGTGTTTTAAATTTTCCAAGTTATATGATCTTTCTCACAATGCTCCACTTGTCTTGAGTGGTGAAAACTGAAGCTAGCATAGCTCCCAGCCGGTGTCTTAAAACAGCACCAGCTACTCTTTTGTGGCTCTGTGTGAAGCACTGTTGGAACCAAGCAAAAATAACTTACAGACTTGTTCCAGGAATACCTGATCCTCAGACATAAGATTGTGAGTCCACTCAGTTTACGTATCAGAACCAGCAGCATACTCATCAAGAGATTTGCTTCAAGAAGTTCACCAATCCAAAGCTGCTAAGTCATAAAGTCAGCCTCATCCCAAACTGCCCCCTCACCCAGTGAAACCTGCCCTAAAGATCATCCCGTGCAGACCCTGACTTCCACTTTCTGAGACACTGCTAAGACCAGAGGGCAGTGTTCTCCCATGCTGCAGCAAATCGGAAAACTGGGGTTTGTTTCATCAACAGGTTTTCCTCTGGTCTTCTGGAACTTGACAGTCAACAGTAACGAGGTGGAAGTAATAAGACGGGGGCAAGAGAACTTTATGTTTAAGGATGTTTTAGTATCTTTCACTTTAACGCAATCGCCTTTCAGATAAATACTCAGTTGAATCAAAGTTCAGCTCCTACAGGGGTAGCAACTAATCCTTTCACTTCTCCTGTCTCAAGATGGTGACTGTGGGTGGTTTTGGCTTTGGATGCATGACAGAAGGAGGAGCTGATCCTCCAGATCCTTGCCAGCCCCGGGCAGGACTTGTATTGCTGACCAAATCTGCAGCTCATGGACATGTGTCTGTTCTCCTGTTGAGCGGGCTGAGTGGTTCTCCCTCTCTAGCCCCACAGATTCCCCAAGTTCCAACTTTACCTGTCAGTCTTGTCCATGGTCAAAGTATTCATCTCAGGTAGAGTATTCGTCTCCACCCCAGTGGTGCTGCCTCACAGACCTGACAGCCAGCAGAGCAGCTGCCCCATGCTTGCCGCGAAGCAGGTGAGGACTTCTGTACCCTTCCTGTTCTACACAGCAGCTCAGGTAGGCTCTGGAGGCTAATTTTGGCCTTACTTCCGCCTAATCGGGCCAATGTGCCATTGTCACTCAACTGTGGCCAGGCCTCATGAACACAGTGCCTCCCTCTGAGTGCTCTCCAGCCAGCGTTTCCAGTTTTTGGTTTTCTCAACTTAACCCCTCCCCTCCTGAAGATTTCCAGCCCCACAGGTGAGATAGCGTCACAGGTCACTAACCACTTGTTTCCTTTTGCTTTGACTCTTCCCTCCACACTGACCCTCCCTCTCAGACAGAAAACTGTTTCCCTTTTCTGTCCATCTGGAACTTCTCTGTATCACAGCCTCCTCTGCTGAGGTGACACGGTGACATTCAAGAAAGAATTAGTTGCCCAGCCTCAGGCAATGTGGTGAACTGACAGCCTTCCACTCTTTACTCCCTTAAATCTGCCATTGCTCTCCAGCTGTGACACTTCTTTTAAGGGTGGCCCCCAAACAATGACTGTACGGTGGTGCAAGGCCTTGGACATAAGAGACCACTCTCCCAATAAGAGACCACTCTGTGGTCAATCTTTGTGCCAGAGCTCCTTGCTGATCTGAAAGGAAACTTCTCAGAGCTGTGCTGCTATCTGGGGCTCTTCCTTCCCAGGCCTCCTTCCTTCCCCCCTCATTTCACAGGTGACAGACCTGCATCATGGTCTGCAGGCTCGACAATGCCTGCTTCTTCTCCACTTCGTCCTTCACAGACATAAACCACAGTAAACCTCTTGCTCTTGTAACTTCTTTTTGACATCTGCTTCTTGCAGGACCAAACAAGCAAGTCCCCAGTCAGCAGGAACATGATGGTGAATGGATGAGGTTGAATGAAACTTATGAAGAAGCAGATGAAAAGTCCACTACGCTTGTGTTTTCACACTATGTTCACACCCAAGGATATACAATCAGCTCTTCTAAGAAAAAAAAAAGAAAGCCATGCTTGATATTTTCCTTTTGCCTTCCAGATGCAATACCCACCTTTCCCCCACCCTACCCCACTAGGGAGCCTGATCCCCTTCTGGCTTCTGGCTGGGCTCAGCCAATGGGAACCACCAGCAGGAGATTGGAGGCAATCTCCCCAGCTCTCTCCCTGCTGACTGACCATGCTTTGGCTGTGACCCTCTCCTGAAGGTCTGAGCACCTGCCAGGGGGTGTTACCTCCTGTTGTCCCTTCAGGCCCAGGAGTCCTAACAGCTCCCCACCGTGGTGATCCCTGGAACTGCACCCTCCCTGTGGTTTCCCAACACCCTTCACCGTTAGGTGTTCCTGCCAGAACCCAGACTGACTAAAGCAGAGACCAAACACAGTTTTATTGAATTATTCAAATTCACTTGGCACAAAGTCATTTATTTTGTCAAGCAAGTTCTAAATTTTTAGGTTTGAATATCCTACTATTTCTCAAACACTAAGAACAAGAAATATGAATAAAAGCAGATTCAGATTCTGTTCAATGAATGTGTTGAGATAACTATTGAAATAGAATCTATCTGAACCTTATTATAGTTATTTCATTTACCATAATAAGTAACATAGAAGCTATCAGAGGCAATAAACAGTCATATTAGAGCTTATTAAAGTTCAGCATACTACACGAAATAAAGGTCCCGTCTGGATTAACAAATTGGATCCTTCTGGTTAATAGAACTGTTTTTTGTCCTTGAGCACGTACCTCTACCCCCAATGGGACTCTGTTTCTCCCATACATTGCAGGGTGAATTAAAGAAACTCATTTAGGACAGTGTTTCTAAAACTCTTTATTTCTTTGTATTTTTTTCATGTCTCTTTGGTTTTCAACTTCTCCTTTGAGAAGTTAAGAAAGCTTTGAACTTTCTCCTCAGACACACAGGAACATGATCATACTTATAAAATAATGGCTATGGGTTCAGAGAATTTCAGAAAAGCTTGTATCCTATAGTTCTTGAGTTTCAAATTATGAACTTTTGAACCAGAGGCAAGTAAGAAAAGAGCACAACGCTACAGGACTGGGTTTGTGGGCCACAAACTGGTGTAGACACTGGCACGCACAGCACAGCCACACACACACACGCACACACACAGTACCCACAATTCAACAACAGAACCTTGAATGTGAGTCCAGGAAACAAGACACAAAATACACATAAATAGAGGCACATCTGTGTGTGTGTGTGTGTGTGTGTGTGTGTGTGTGTGTATACATGCAACACACCCATATGTGATTTTTAAGTAAACATTTCCCCAAAAAATCTGTTTTTATTACACAGATTTATAGCTAGTAAAACTCAGTCCTTGATTTACTAACAGACTCTTGGCTTATTCTAATGCTGACCTAATTCATAGAGATGATGTCAGGAAATGTGAGTGTTTCCACCAGAATGTACCATAGGCCTTTTAAAATCAAATATTTAAATTAAAATCATAATCTTCACCCTTTGCTGATGTTCATCCCATCTCAACCTAGGGTAACCTTTCTCAGTTTTGGGGCAACCATTGACAGATTGCCTGGGCTGGAAACATGGGTGGTTTTGATGATTTGTCTCCCTCATCAACAAATCCTAACAATTATGTTTCAAAGTCATCTCAGATGTGTTCTTCCTTTTTCCGCCCTCCAGGTCATTCATTATTTGGCCCCTCATGCCTACCTCGAAGTGATTCTATTTCCCCACTTCATTTTATCCCCACACTGCTGGTTATCTTACCGACATATACAGCTGAGCTGGCCATTGGCTACTCCTGCCTGGAACATCAGAAGGGTCCTTTCTTTATCTCTACTAGGAAGAATGTCTAAGCTCTTCACCTCCCAGGATGTCAAGAAGCCTGTCACTTCTGGACCTCCAATAACACCAGCCCCTCTCCCCTGCCTTCCCCCTGTTTATACACCAACGGCAAAAATCACTGCCATTTCTCAATGTTGGATGACTTTTTCAAGCCTACATGTCTTTCTACCCTATGCCTTGACTTCCATCTGCCTTCCATAGGGCCTTCTCATCTCTTAAGTGTCTGCCTAGACGTCGTATCTTCAGTGGCCCTCACTGACCATGCCAGGCCAACTAATCACTCTCCTTCCTGCTACTGGGGCACACCTGGCTTCTATGATAGCACCAGCTAAAGGTGGGGTGGTGTTTGTCTACACCTCTCTGTGTCCCCAGGATAAGGTCTGCTCCCTGAGGTGGGGCCAGATATTCAACTAATTCAGCTGTGTTTTCCTGATGCCCAGCATATGTCAGTCACCACAAATGTATTGATTGATTGAGTAAACAAATGAGTTTCTACATTGAGACAATGGACCAAGTGATCTTATTGAATTACCTTTTATACATTTCTAATATTTCTATGAGTTAGACTGTGAATTTTCTGTTCTGGCAAATTAAGAGGTGATGGAATTTCTTTTCTATTCTATCTCTAAGGCTTTCCTAAAACTCAAATCTCTGACAGCTTCAGTGTTGCCTATGTCCCATGCACATCTATCTAGGAAGCATGCATGCCTGCACACATATATGGACACACATGTGCAATCAAGCACACTTGTGTCTGCATGTGTGTGCACATATGCATTCATGCATGCTTACGGCCAGGTGGGCTTCTGTGCACACATACATCTGCGTGTGGAAGCAGCTAGAGGTGCCTCTGCATAAACACGTTTATAGAGTGCTTGGGTTTCTCTAGATGCTAAGTTGTTTCCCATATATCCTTAAATTTAATATCATCACAGCCTTGGAGATAGACATTATGTAAAATTTTGGTGTGTTTTATAGATATAGTGAAGCCTAAAATAGTTGACTAGCTTGTCCCCAGCCAAAGGACGATTCATTGCAGGGTAGCACTGGGTTTCCTGAGACGATGAGATAGAAATCCATTCGTTCTCCACCTAGGTGCTTCCCTTTAATGCATTCCACACTCTGCACAGCATCTTTCTCCAGCTTTCCAGGCAGCTGACACAAGTTAGCTTCTGAGTGGATTTGTGTCTCCCACAGCAGGCTTACTATTTGGTGAAAAGTAACTAGGGGAAATGAGGACAATTCAGGCAACCAGAATTGTGGCCTTTGGGGCAGAGGCTAAGGACACTCTATCGGGAGAATGTAAATGTGCACCATGACTGAGGTTATCGGGAGCTGACATCAGTTTATTGCTTCACAAAATGCCAGGTTGTGGGGAAGGTGAGTGTTAACAATTAACAGACCTGAAATTCAGTGGCAAATAAACTCCAGAATTTGCTGAAAAATCAACATGCATTTAATTCAGGTTTTTACATTTCATACATATATGTATATAAATTTTATATATTTTGTACAAAAAATAAAAACACCTAAATCTAAAGAAGTGTAAGCACATCCACCACCCAACCCCCTCCCACACATTTCCCCTTATAAATATTCACACATTCATCCCCAAATTACATTTTACAGAAAAAAGTCCTACTTTATATTGGGGTGTTATCACACATTATATTAGTTTCAAGTGTACAACATAATGGGTTAACATTTTTATATATTGAAAAATGATCACATGTTAAGTCTGGTTAAATTCGCTTATTTGCTAACAGACCTAATAATGAACTCTTCTCCTTTTATAGACCAAATACTAGTTGCTTCTCTGAAGATCACGCAGTGTTTTCAACTAGAGCACATCAGAAGCACAAAGCAACTAGACTGCTCTACTAGCTGACTCTAATAATACCAAAGGCCATCTACACTTTGCTGTGGTTACAAATCTGCCCATACATCTAGTGAGGGACCCCACAACTTCCTGCTGCAGTGGGAGGAAAAAACAAAATTCTAGAATGCACCTCTTCATTTTCTAAAATAAACAAATAATGCAAAGCAAAGCAAAACCAAAAACAAAACTAGAACCCTGGAGGTAAATCCAAGTCAACTTTGAGATCTGGGAACACCACGGTGTTTGAAGAATTTAGGAGATGTATTTAAGTTGAGTGTCTAAAATGTGCATTTGTAAGTTAATCACTGACAGAGCTTGAGACACTTACAAAGCCTCTGTGAATTGCCTTCAAATCCCTCCCTCAGTGACACGGAGCACAGCCCCTCCTGCTCGCTCTGAACGTCTACCACTAGCGATAAAAGAGGAGGTTGGGGATGCATAGCCCACTCAGGTGAAAAATGGGTAGATAGCACAAAGCAGATAACACACAATGCTCTTCAAAAAAGGAAGAGCCATTTCATGCATTCCCTTTATCTCCATAACTTCCAGCTTTTGTTCTTAGCTCAATCTGCATAAGTATGCAGAAAAAAAACATTTTATTTCTGTCACTGGCCCTGAGACTCACAAAAGAGAAAGAGCACTGGACTGAAAGCCTTGCATCCACAGTTCCAGCTCTGCCCTGTGAGGAGCTAGCTCTGTGACCTTGCTTCAGTCCCTGAATTTCTATGTATTTCGGTTTTCCTTTCTGGTATGGGATGGACTAGATGGCAGAAGAATACCTGAGCCCCGCCTGCTTTAAAAGCTTTACCCTATGGTCTTCCCCTCACCTCTTCCCTCAATTGTACCATCCGGAAAGAAGGAAACCTGATGTCTCAGATTTGGATGTCTTCTCATTTTGAGCCCAAGAGGTGCATCACCAAACAGAGAGTACTGACAGATGTTGGGGAACAACTCATGTGGTAACAAGAACTCCAGTGACTCTTCCTTACTAATCTTTGGAGGTATCAGCCTGGAGAGCTCATTTCAAGACAACTGAAAATTTGCCCCATTTAGGCTGTACGATGTTAAGAACTTATTACAATTTTGGGTGGAAATCATTCTGAAGACTTAATCTCTACTCTGCCTTTTTAAACAGAGTACCTCAAATCCGGATTGATTTTTAATGGCACCTCAGGACCATTTCCATGAAAAATGTGTAATTATGCTCAGGCATGTTATGGACTGAATGTTTCTGTCCACTTAAAATCCATATGTTGAAGCCCCTAATCCACAATGTGATAGTACCTTTGGAAGGTGATTAAGTTGAAATGGGGTCATGAGGGTGGGGCTCTCATGATGGGATTAGTGTCCTTGTAAGAGTAAGAAGAGACATCAGAGCTTCCTCCCTCCACCCAATGAGGGATGTAGTGAGGAGGCAACCATACCAGAACCCAGCCATGCTGGTACACTGATCTTGGACTTCCAGCCTCCAGAACCATGAGCCATAGATGTCTGTTGGTTAAGCCAGCCAATCTGTGGCATTCTGTTATAGCAGCCTGAACAGACTAAGACAGAGTGTTAGTAAATATTTTCCAGGGCTTATGTGTAGCAGCCTCTGCCTACATTTGGAAATTTGCGATTTCCAGCAATGCCTAAAACCTCAGCAACCTGAATTAGGACAACTATGTGTAAAATAGAAAAAGCAGGCTCTAGCAAGTATCCCTTAGTATCCTCACAGAATTGAGTGCATGTGCTGAGCCTGTGGAACTGCCATCTTTTTCTTGTTTTTTTAAGATTTACTTATTTGATAGAGAGAGAGAGGGAGTGAGCACGTGGGCTGGGGATGGGCAGAAGGAGAGGGAGAGAGAGAAATTCAAGTCGAGTCTGCCCTGAGTGCAGAGGCTGACCTGAAGCTTGACCCCATGACTCTGAGATGATGGCCTGAAATGAAACAAAGAGTTGGATGCGTAACGGACTATGCCACACAGGCGTCCCCAGATGGGCCATCCTTTCAGCTACTGGAGAACCTTCTGCATGGTGTTGCTTGAATATTCTCTGGCAGACAAGGCAGATCTTTGGGGATCAGGTGTGTCCATGGACAGAGGCCTGGTCCTGGCTTCTTAGATGTTTGCTTGTCCTCAGTGGGGACTGCGAGGGAAATCTCATGAATACTACTGGGCTTTGCTCTATCTGGCTGGTTTTAGAATTATTCTGTCTTCTTCTAAATGATTTCTATTTATCAGGTTAAAATCACTGTCATGAATGAGGATGAGTCTCTGATTTAAAATCTCTTCACCACCCAAATTTATCCATTCCTGTGTAACAAACACCCCAACGTTAGTATAAAACCACAGGAATTGCTTGTTGTGATCTTGCACAGTTCTGCAACATGACCAAGCACTACCTGGCAGATCTCACTTGGGATCTTTTGTGTAGTAGCATTCAGGCAGCAGCTGGGTCTGGAATCATCTCACATAAGACTCAAACAGCTGGGCATCCTCAGGCCTCTCTCTATCTCTGTCCCTGTGTGGCCTCCCCTTATGGTTTTTGCCTGGGGGCTCAGGGTTTCTGGGGTGGGTATCCTGAGGAAGAGCACCAGGTGGAAGCTGTCCCACCTTTCCCCACTAGCTCTGGATGGTACACACATCACTTCAGCCCCATCCCAGTCATTAGAAGTGAGTCACTATGGCCAGTCCTATTCAAGGGGAGGGAATTTTCATGCCACCTCTTGGTAGGAGTTTTCAAAGAATGTGAGGACATGTGTAAACCATCACACAAGTCAAGATTAGACCCCTGACCAAGTCTCTGACACATCACTTCCTTCCCATCCTCCCTCTTTTTCTTCTTACCTTGGGTCACAGAAGGTAGAACCTAAAAAAAAAACTAGGAGATCATTGTAGTCCCTTCAATCTTTGAAATGCCTCCCACCACCCTGCATTTTACACAGGAAGCACTGAGGCTGTGGAGTCTAAATCATCCAACCCTTCTTTATAGCACAGCCAGCAGTAGGCGCCCAGAATCCTTCAATTTTCTGTGGGAAACGAAAGAATTCAGTGACCCACACTACGGTAGCCGTGGTGGCTGAGGGGGCCTGGGTCGGACACGGATGGGCTTCCTGCCTCTCTCGTAGCCGTGCTGAGGTAGGGCCTGTGTGTTTGTGACACTAGCAACACTGTGGAGAGTTTAGGGTGGGTTGAGTGTTGGAGAATGGTGGTTTCCAGACCATCCGACATTCCCCAAACTGCTGCCGTAGGTACCGCTTTCCCTCTGCAATGGAGACCCATGAATAGGATATTTACTAAGGAGAACCTTTGGGACCAGGACCTGTGGAAGACTCCCACAGTGGAGTCTACAGGGCATTCTGAAATGGAGTGTCTCTTCAGAGTGGTCCCGGAAAGGCCTTTGCAGATATGTGTATGCTGGCCTGAAAGTGGCATGAGCTGGGCTCTCGATGGGTCACACAGCAAAAACAATCTGTTGGTGACACTCCCGACAGCTGGGATTCCTTCCTTAAAGGGGAGTCAGACAGCTTATCTTACTGCTTTATTGTGAATCACAGATGATGGGGCCCTGGCCCTTAGAGATGCTGATTCAGTAAGTCTGGGGTGAGGCCTGGGAATCCACATTTCTAACAGGCTTCCTGGTGCTTCTTACTCACAGCCCGGTTTCCCCTTCCACAGGCCGAGGGTGCTGAGGATCTGAGGCCAACAGAGGTACCAGGATGAGTCCGAAGGTGTTCCCTGGTTTGAGTGTTCGCGTGCAGTGGGCATTGGAAATCACATGCAGCAAAGGTGAAAGCCAGCACTCGGATTGTCTAGGTGCCCCCAAGTCCACCTGCGCCAGGACGTGTGCCACTCCCACGAAGCTGAGAATTGGCAGAGGCTCCCGATTCTTGCCTCCTACGGCTGGCATGTTCCCACCAGCCTTATCATTCCCAACAGCAAGCTCTCAAGGAGGGCCCGCTGAATTGAACTTTCAGCTCACTGAATTGGCTCATGCCCCAGCCGGAGAAAACAGCCCTATTATAAACACACAAAACTTGAGCTGGAGCAGAGGAGGAGTTACAAGCTCCTGCCTAAATCCATCCTGCAAAATTGACTTTTCTGTCAGTGAGAACACAGCTCTGCTTTTACTTCTCCTGTGTGCTTTGGCAGTTTCAGTGTGGCGGTAAAATTTATCCAAGGAAAACTGGCATTTATCTTGGGTTCACTTGCACCCGGCAAAACTGATAAACAGATGGGGGCTAGCCAGGCCACGGTTAATTTGGTTAGCACTTTACAAAATACAAATGTCACCCTTTATTTCTGCTGGGATTATTTATGGCTAACTGGGAAGTTATGGGTCTGTTATATTCTAACAGGATCATTCACACCATTTAAAGGATCTACTTCCCAATTTTAGGGAGGTACTATGCATTATAAAGTGTGTGGGGGGCGGGGGGAAGTGTCCAGATTAGAAAGGGGCTTTCTGGCATTGTTGGCAATAAAGGAATATAATAGCCCTGCTGGGTTTGCATATGCACACAGAACACACTTATCTGTAAGGGTCATGGAGTAAAAGAGAGGGGGGGAGAGAGAGAGAGAGAGGGAGAGAACGAGAGAGAAAAAAGGAAAGAAAGAAAGAAATCAACAAGCTCTGATGGGAAGCTTGCAAAGGGGATCAGAATTCAGACCAAATGTCCCACCCTGGTGTCTCGGGAGTTTTTTTTCTTTTGTGTCCCAGCTAAAGGCACTGGGAGGATCAGAGACCTCATCCCAGCTCTGTTTACTTTGGGAACAATCGCTGATGTATGAATAATAATGCCTCCCTGTGACCAGGACTAATTGAATTGCAGCACGCTGGTGTGGTGAGGGGGCTCCCCCCCAGCCAGTCCATCCGAAGGCTTCTCAAGTAGCCGCAGACAGTGATTGATGCTGCCGAGCTTTGAGCTCTGCAGTGAGCATCCTTGAACACCTAAGAGCAGGGGTATGAACCGGCATTCTGAGTTTCTATTAACCAGGGACTCCTAGGGAGGAGGTGAATGTCAGGAGTCAAAGATGGGCTTGACAATTATGGGGGGGGGCAGACCAGTCCCCAGTCTCCTATTTCTCACCTGAGTTTAAGTGATTTGTGGTGCTGGGGATGAATGAGGTGTATCAGCCTGGTGACCGCGCCAGCTACGGTGGGCTGCCTCTGCTGAAGCCAGGCCCATTGAAAGTATTTGGCTCAGTTGGGGTGCAGTGGCAGCCCCCACCGGGAAAACAAAACAACCAAAGATTTGTTCCTTGAAGGGAGGTTTTGACGCTCACACATGACATAGAGGGGAGGCAGAAGACGAGAAAGAGGAAACCGTAGAAGACAGAGTCTATGGCCATGTGTATATCCTAACAATGGATCACACGGGGACCCTAACATTTGGCTGTCCTGGTTGTCTGCGCTGTGTTTACACAGCAGAACCGTGCAGCTGGGACCCGGGCTCAGTCGGACTTTGTTCTCACAGCAAGAAGCTGACCCCTGGTGAACTGCGATCTCGGGAAGCTTACGCTGCCCACCAGTCTCTCTGGTGGTCTAGACACAGTGGAAGTCGTCCAATTACAGGGTCACTGGTTTCCGTGTCATTGGATTTAGCCGGGCCAAGCCCCACATTGGCACCTTTTCATGAGAGATACGTGCACTGCCCTGGCTGTTCTCGGTGGCAGAGGTTGGCTGGGAGGGGGCTTGCCCTCACCTGCTTCCCTCCTCTGGCGAGTTGGATACACACGGTGGGGAGGCCTGGGGATCAGTGCTTGTCTGATATCCAAAATCTCGACATTTTAAATTCCACCCCAAACACTTCTTTTTTTTTTTTTTAAAGATTTTATTTATTTATTCGACAGAGATAGAGACAGCCATCGAGAGAGGGAACACAAGCAAGGGGGAGTGGGAGAGGAAGAAGCAGGCTCATAGCAGAAGAGCGATGTGGGGCTCGATCCCATAACGCCGGGATCACGCCCTGAGCCGAAGGCAGACGCTTAACTGCTGTGCTACCCAGGTGCCCCCCACCCCAAACACTTCTTTATAATTTTTTTTCATCACCTTACCGTGCTTTAAAAATGAATCATATGGCTGATTTTCTAAAATTGCTGAGAATATTAAGCTAACATAAGATTATGGAAACAAAAGAAATCTAGGTGGTTTGATTGGGATGAATTATCACTTATTTTTTTAATGTAACCAAACCCACGTCTATGTGCATAAGAACTGGGCCCAAATGGTCTGGGTAAGAATAAAGTTTCTCATTAAAAATAAAAATAAATAAGAATAAAATTCTCTGCAGGTGTCACTACCAATAGTTGTGTTATTCCACGTGAGCTTCCCAGCCCCATTTCCTTATTTAAGAGCGAGACAGCCTCTGCCCACTCTGACTTCATGGAAATAAATTCTAAACTATTCTATTTTATTTATCTCTTTGTCTATCCATCTATTTATTTATTTATCTTAGTGAATAAAATAAAACCAGGAGAGGACTTTCCGGCAGGCGTGCTCAGGGAGAAGTTTCCTGTTCAGGCAGGAGTAGGGCACAGGACTCTGTCTCACACGGTCAGTCTGCTTCAGGTAATTCTGAATCTATGCAGGAAAAAAAAAAAAAGATCTTCCGTTATATCCTACTTCCTAACCCCACTTGACCAAACAGACAAGAAGACAGTCGAGGAAAATGGTAATTTCCTAGGGCTTGTACCAAACATGAAATATTTTCAATCCCTCAAATCCAGACTGTTTTAGTCCCTGGTTTCCAATCCCCAGCCCAACCTAGTAAACAAACAGTATGACCACCCTGGCGTAGGCCACACTCCTGGGGTTAAAATATTCCACCTAGAATCCCTTCACTCTTTCTTAGCTGATATTCATGGCCACTATTCTTGTGCTTTGAATACCAAACAAAAGAGACAGAGCTGGCTTAGCGGCTGCACAAGTGAGGGGAAGGGATGGGTAAGGAAGAGCATTTACTCCTGCAATTTGTATTTAGAAAATAAATATTCCAAATCCTTGCCAGGAAGCCAGGTTCTTCCCTTTGTTAGGAAGCAGCAGAATTTATTATGAAAGATAGCAGAAACCGATCTAATTTTTTTTGAAGATTTTATTTATTTATTTGACAGAGATAGAGATGACAGCCAGCGAGAGAGGGAACACAAGCAAGGGGAGTGGGAGAGGAAGAAGCAGGCTCATAGCGGAGGAGCCTGATGTGGGGCTCGATCCCATAACGCCAGGATCACGCCCTGAGCTGAAGGCAGACGCTTAACCACTGTGCCACCCAGGCGCCCCTCGACCTAATTTCTACAGAGACTGTTGAAGACAGCTTGCCTGGGCCCTAGACCGTGTCTAAACCCTGGTAAATGCACTCCCTTTGGCTCAGATGCTCAGAGGTTTCTGATACTCGAGGGGCTTTGAGTGGGACCACCTTGCAGTTCCTTCATTACTGCCCTATTAAATTTCACATTTCAGATCTAGATGTCAGCCACACACCACCCCTCCTCCACCCTGATAAAATACAGCTCGAGGGGTTATTTAAGGAGAAGATGGTCAGGATATAGAGGAGAGCTACGGGGAGGACAGTGAAGGTTTCCAAAAGAGAAAAAGAGAGTAACTGAAGGAGAAGGCAGAATGGAAATCAGAAGGACATTCCTATCACCGGGCTCTGCGGCTGGGACAACCTGACTTTGCTACACCTGCTAGGCTGTGAGCAAAGGCAGGGTTTCTCCTGCCCACTCTTAACGGTCTGGCAGGTGAAACCCAGTTAGAAATAGGAAGATTTATTGTCTGTGAAAGACAATCACATTAATTACTTGAAACTACAGAGAAGTAATCACACTTGAATCTGTTATGCTTCCAATGTGCTGTGTACGGAGTACTTCCTAAATGCCAAGTTCATTCGAATCCTCTTGCTAATCTAGGAGGTAGATGTTATTCTTCCCACTTTGCAGATGAGGCAACAGGAAGTGCAGACAGTCCAGGTCAACGCTGGGTAGTCTGATCCGGATCTGTCCTCTAACCGCCCACCCACAGCATCCCCTGTACGCAGCCCTAACAGGAACATTCTCCTCAACCCCTGGGATACATGTTTGGAGTTTCTGAGCAACATTTATCTCTCAGATTTGAACAACATGCAAGACAGGGAGCATTAAATGACTAGCAGACTTTGAATATGACCGATTACAAGCCATGCTGGGGTTGTCCAGAAGGCCCCTTGCTTTCTTGGGGTATAAAGCAACGTGTAATAAAGACAAGAGTCAGGCCTGCAAATGACAAGTCACCTTTCTATATTCCGTGAGAGTTGAGGACATTTCTGGCTGCTCACGTGACTGCTTTTCAAGCAGCCTCAATCAGTTAGCTATCATGATACAAATTGGTAAAACCTTTTTCAGACTTTATTAAAATGTAAATGAGCATATCCTTTTTACTTAGTAATTCTGTTCCTGTACGTTTGTTCAATAGAAAAACAGAGTTTTGCAAAGATCCATCCAAGAATGGTCACTGTGTTTTTTTCTGAAATAACTGAATTCCAAACACCAGAAATGTCCTTCCAGTGAAGACTATTGAAATAAACTACATTTTATATAGTAAACCTCTGCTAGAGCAGTAAGTTGCAGTTGTATAACCTACAATGGAGAATTATCCTAGATATTTTATTAAGTGAATAAAGAAGTACATAAACAGAAACATCCCCTGTTTATGAAATAATTGTTTTGTGAAAATATAACCACACAGAGGTATCTGTGGAAAGTGTTCTGGAATCAAATGCTCCAATCAGTTAGGAGTTAGTGACCTCTGAGGTTGAGATTAGAAAGGATGCCCACCGTCTACACTCTGTTGACCTGCATTCTTTAAATCTTTATTTTTTAATAAGTATGTATATTTTAACAGGAAAAGAAGAAATTCAAAAGTTACTGTGTTTTTCAGAAAATACTCAGTAGGGGCGCCTGGGTGGCACAGCGGTTGAGCGTCTGCCTTCGGCTCAGGGCGTGATCCCGGCGTTATGGGATCGAGCCCCACATCAGGCTCCTCTGCTGTGAGCCTGCTTCTTCCTCTCCCACTCCCCCTGCTTGTGTTCCCTCTCTCACTGGCTGTCTCTATCTCTGTCAGATAAAAATAAAAAAAATTTTAAAAAAATCTTTAAAAAAAAAGAGAAAATACTCAGTAATCACTACATTCATCCGGCAATCCTATTTTAAAACATCTGCACTGTGAAGTTATCTAAGGTAGTTCCTCTGAAAAATTAGAGGAAAGATTAAAAATCCTCTTAAAATCCTCTTTAAAAATTTCAGGGGCACCTGGGTGGCTCAGTTGGTTAAGTGTCTGACTCTTAGTTTTGGCTCAGGTCATGATCTCAGGGTCATGAGATGGAACCCCATGTTGGCTCTGCACTGGTCATGGAACCTGCTTGGGATTCTCTCTCTCTCCCTCCATCCCTCCCCACCTGTGCTCATGCTTTTTCTCTCTTAAAAAAAATAGAATATTTCATTACTCAAGAGGTAGTTATATCCGTTACTATGTGTTCTCATGCTGTTTTAAGCCCCCTTTCCCTACTGCTCTGAGGTCTGTAATTACATTAATAACGTCAATTCTCATGATTCACAGATTCCATATTTGTGAATTGACCTACAAGCTAATTTATTTGTCATCCCCAGATCAGTACTCCCAGAGCTTTCAGGCCATTTGTACACACACATAGTAGGCAACATTTTTAAGTTGCCCCATGTGCACATCCCCAGTTAAGGTGGAATAAGGCAATGCTTTGCTTTCTTGTCTCAGCTCTCAGCTATAAACAAGTGTCTTTTTCAGAGTCTGTTTAGTGTGTCCTGTTGTTGACATTGTGTGCTTTTGTTGGTGATTTCCCTTTTTAAATGACCCGCAAGCATAATGCCGGAGCGCTGCCTTACTGTCGCTGCAAACCAAAAGGCTGTGATATGCCTGTTCAGGCATGAGTTTTATATAGTGCTGTTGGCCATGAACTCAATGTTAATGAGTCAATAGTATATATAAAAGAAGGTGTCTTCTTACTTCATTAACTAGAAACACTCATAAAATGAAGCTATGTGTTGATCAGTTCTTGGAATTATGACCAGATCCTCGGTTCCTAACCTAGCTCTGTGTTTCTCCAGGACCAAGGGGTCAGTGTTCTCTCATTCAGTATTTGCCACAACTTTACAGAACATAGCTACCCGTGACAGGCGTTGACTCTACTTCAGTTTGGACAGTGTGGTCGCACACAGGCGCTCTGTAGAGTGAGCACCTACTGTTGGTAACATCAGTGGTCCTCAAGACATGTGGGGTGGGTAAAAAGGATTTGGAGATATCTCCCACCCTCCCATCATGGGCAGGTCCCAAGCCCAGCTAAGCGCATCCTCATGATGTGAGGGGTACCCTCTAGCTGGACTGTGTCCGGGCATCAAGGGGAGGAGTTCCAGGGAGTTGGGCTGACTCTTGGAAGCCTCTGGGAGCATTATGATGTCTGCCTTGAGTCCCCATGAGGGCAGTGAGCTATGAAGTCATGGAGCACCTGCAGGGGAGGCAGTGGGAATTATCTTGGGGCTGCTCACTAATCAGAAAAAACAAATGGTAGCAAATGCCTACACTAGAGAATTTGCTCAGAGACTCGTTTTCAGGATAACTTGGCAACTAACCTTCACCACATCTAACTTCTCAGGAGACCCATAAGAGTTCAGGGAAAGCAGACTGGTTTTAGTCATTTGGCAACCTCCACTGGGGTAATTGGGTCATCTCCCTGGATAAACTGTACTCATTGTGGCCTTGGCAACTGTCTTCTCATCCCCAGAGCAATAAAATTAGTGGGAAAAAAATTAAAATGGCACAAAGTTGTTTTCAAAAGTACCAAAAGCTGTCTAACTGCTTCACCAGAGAAAGCCCAGAATCCTGGTGAAGGAGTAGGGATAGTTTGCTGGATTGTAGAGCACATTTCTCCCTCCCACACCCTAACGTGACAGTGCTTGCTTTCACCCACCACAGTAGACGCATATACATTAATTTAGAGACAACTTATGTGAATCTACATAGGATTGCTATCATTCATATATTTAAAATCAAATTGG
Source organism: Ailuropoda melanoleuca (assembly GCF_002007445.2). NCBI lineage: Eukaryota > Metazoa > Chordata > Mammalia > Carnivora > Ursidae > Ailuropoda > Ailuropoda melanoleuca. Next base: position 91,304,200 of record NC_048230.1, read on the forward strand.
CCAATCTTAACTAATCGCCTTTCTCCTTTAAAAATATTGCTACTGGGGCGCCTGGGTGGCTCAGTCAGTTAAACGTCTGACTCTTGATTTCAGCTCAGGTCATGATGTCAGGGCATAAGATCGAGCCTCCCAGAGTCCGGCTCTGTGCTCATTAGGGAGTCTGCTTGAGATGACCTCTCCCTCTGCTCCCCTCCCCCATGCTCTCTCTTTCTAAAATAAATAAATAAATCTTTAATAAAAATAAAATGTTACTAAGTGAAAATGCAAATTATAATCCCCATTTCTGATTACAAACTGGAGTAACCTGAATACAGAGTCTTGTATGGATTGTCCATTTTTCTTTCCTCTTTCATCTCTGTTACCTCTAAGGAAAATCCAGCCTGTTTTTCATAAAATGTCATCTCTTAGCTTCGTTGTAGGGTCCTTCAGATCAGGCTATAATGTGGAGACAGTCGATGGGGTATGCGGTGAATCTCTGTCCTCATTCTCCTCCAAAGTAGGACTTGTGGCTCTGGCTGCTGGGAGGGCCCTCCAGGGGTGCCAGAGCTGCCCAGAGCCCCTGGCCTCAGGCCATGCCCTGCCCACACCCCATGACTGGTGGTTGTATGTAGGTATCAGCTTAACCATCTCTGAGACTTGGATGACCCAGCTTCAGAGCGACACCCGGCTTTTGTCAGACTTTGTCCATGTTCATATTCTTCGGTTATTTCTTCTTTTCCCCATTATTTACAAAAAAGACAAATATTTAAATCATTTGTGCATGGTGAAGAACCCAAGTTGTAGTGATTTTTTTCCTGCCTCTTGGAACAAGTCATATGCAGTGAATTTCTGATGACGTCCTCCTCCCTGTACTGTCTTTGGGGAAGTGGCTAAGTCCTTCAGAGGGTATTTCCAACAAGAGTGGCATGTCCCTCTGTTGGATGTTTGCAACACACGGCCACCACCTCATTTGGCAAAATGTACATTTGGCTTAATGCATTCCTTGGGTTTTTTCTCTACTAGTTTTTCTGGAAATTCATCAGCCTAGCTGGCATAGAAATTGAAGAGAAATGTGCACACAGCTCTGCAAGTGAAGGACCTGGGCTAGAATTGACCCTCATCAGTAGTTCTGATGCCTTTTCCTCCTTGCCTTCCATTTTATTTTCTTCAAAACTTGATTCACTAATTGAATACTTTTCTTTCACTTTTCCTTCTAATACCTAGTAGATTTATTTTATTTTCCTGCCTTCAATAGTTTTTAAATGATTTTTCATCTCTTGGGATACATTTTGTAATAGTGTAACATTTACCATGCAATTTTTAAGCATTTTGAAATAATTTCTAAATTTACATTTTACTAAATTTAAATATCAATGATTTTTCTACTGGGTGAATTTTCCATAACAGCATGCAAAATTTTGAACAGACATTCATGTCCTAATTAGGTTATGGATTATTCATGATAAGCAGATATTAGTTATCACACAATGATTCATGTTGTAATGAGGGTAATTGTCAATTTAAACTGGAGACTCAGCAATCTTGTCTTGGTACCTGCAAAAACAACAGACGCTCTGGACATCATAAGAATAATAAATGTTGGTACTAAGCCACTGATGATAAGGTTTTTAAAAGTTTTACATTTAAGACCCTCACTAATGAGTTCATTACTCACAGAATCTTTATTGAGAAGCATTAATTATTTCAGGTATTTGATTAACACAATCATTTGGTTATTATCCTAATTCCTTAAGTGAAAAAGAAGAATTTCTTTACTTCCATTGTCAATGTGTTGTGATATTCAAACTTCATTAGATCATGACGTCTTATTGCCATCTGCTGGAAAGTTCTCATAACAAATATATCATTCAGCTGTCTGGGGAATTTAACAATGGTATGATAAAAATAGGGGAAAAAATGAAAAGATGTCAGTGATGTAAAGTGGTGTCCCACAGGTGGGATGTTTTGTTTGGGCCAGGGTTTCATATGATGCCTGGCATGTGGAAGCCCCTGACGGCACTGACAGTGTCACTGATCAGATTAAGACAGTGCTCTTTTCTCGCTTGTAAAATGTGGCATACAGTGAACACTCAATAATGGTTAGTCTCTTTTTTTGACTTTTCATTTGAGATGGGAAAACTCTTTTCTAAAGTTGCAAAGTAGCAAAAGTTTAAAAAAGAGGGTCTTTTTGTATTTATTATTATTATTATTATTGTTATTATTGATCTTGCCCATTAATGGCTGGCTTTAAACCTACATATTAGGATATGTCAAAAAAGTATACTGTTCTCTATATAAGACCCTCTTAAAAAAACAAAAACAGTTTGACTACCCTAAGCACCTCATATAAGTAGAATCATGTAGTATTTTTCCTTCTGTGTCTGACATCTTTCATCAGCATAACGTCCTCAGATTTCATTCACATTGCAGCATGTGTCAGAATTTCCTTCTTTTTTTAAGGCTGCATAATATTCCATTGTGTGTATGTTCTGCATTTTGTTTACCCATTCATCCATTGATGGATATGTGGGTTGCAAATGAGTGTTTTGAGATGAATGAAAGGATGAATGAAAATTGGATCTTGCCCATTAATGGCTGCCTTTAAACTACATGTTAGTTTTGTTTTTGTTTTCCCAAGTGACAGAAAATTATGGAATATGCCCAGGTTGTTATTAAGAAAATGGGAAGGCCCATGAGCCAGAGCACAGTTAGAAGCAGGAATTAAAGAGAAATAAAAATACTTTCATGTATTTTCATACTTACTTTTTCCAAAAGGAAAAAAGAAGAAAGAAAGAAAGAAAGAAAGAAAGAAAGAAAGAAAGAAAGAAAGAAAGAAAAAGAAAGCCAACACCAACAAAAAAACCAAGCATTTACCAAGTACCACCATATGCTGAACCCAGAGGTTAAGACGACCACCGGCGGCGGGGGGGGGGGGGGGGGGGGGGGGGGGGGCAAAACATACATGTAAATGGAGCAATAAACACGGAAGAAAGAACAGCGATAACCACTCCCAATAATCGCATCAGTAGAGGGTTTTGGAATAAGGAGGGCAACTCAAAGCCCATTCTTGGATACCAATCAAGAAGCCCTTTTCTACTCCACTCCAGCCTAAATGATTGTCTTCCCCAGGGCCACCGTCTTTAATGGGAACCTGTAGTACCGCAGGTCAGAGCTGAAAGACGGCTAAGAGAAGGTGGAAGCCACGCAGAGTCTTTGCTTCAGTGGTGAGAATGTTGAGGCTGGGCCGGGCCATTCCCATGGTAACCCAGGGAGAACCCCGCCCGGCACCTCCCTCCCCGTCCCATACCCTTTCTGCTATTTTATCCTCTTTCTCACACCCCTCCACAGATCAAACATCCTCATCTTTCTCTGTTTCTGAAGTTTATTTTTAAAAGAGAATTTTTAAGCAGTTATAGAGTTTGGATGGATGGATGATTTAAGTTGAACAATTGAAACGTGATTCTGCCTCTCGCATCAACATTTCAGGAGGACAAATCCATAAGTGATGGATGATTGTTTTGTTTTATTTTTCCTACCATTCTCCAAATGGTAAAAATTAGTCTGAATAGAGAAAAAAAAAGCCATATGTTGTTCTGCCATTCCCATAATCCTGGGTTTTTTACTGCCTGACTTCAGGGACAGCCCCATGTCACTTTGCATTAGGTCTGTCCCTGGGCCCTGGAGCCTGCCTCCAGCATGACACAGCACACAAATACCTGGAATTTGACACCAACTTGGAGCAGTCCTCAGCCAATGACTGACAGGATTTGCTGACTAAATACTCCTATTCCCTCACTCCTCAGGTGGAACAGCAAAGAAGTTTGTGTTCCGATGTCGGAAACCGGGGATGTACTGTATGGTGACTAACATAATATAATAAAAAATCATTTAAAAAAATCACTAAAAAAAAAAAGAAGTTTGTGTTCCATGCTGTCCCCAGAGACCCCCCATGGAATGAGGCCAGGTGGGCCACTGTGGTAATCTGCATCCTAACTTTCCCTGAATTGGCTGCCTTTCTTTCCCCACTCAGCTCCCAGTGCTTCCTGGAGCCAACTCCCTACTGAACTACTTGCCTGGACTTCTCATCTCAGGATATTTTCTCCTCAGACTCAGATACCCTCAGTGATCACTTTCATAGTGGCTTGTAAATTTCTCTTGTTTAAAGCAAAAGCAACCAAACACCATGACTGCATACAAAGTGAAGGGGGAACATCTCACCTCTAACTTTCCGGCTGCTTTCATTCAAATATCTAGCCGAAGTCTCAGGGTCTCCTTATGTGAACTGGTTTACTCAGCCCACGTATAGACACTGAAATCCCTGACAACCCAGTTTGCATGACAATTTCAGGTCTGTGTACACTCCATAACTTAACTCCCCTGTAAAATTTCCACGGGGAAATCAACGTCTGCCTGTATATTTATTTGTTTGTTTTCTGAAGTCAGGTGGGCTGTCTGTGTTTATCAACTTGGTCTGGCTTGCATATATATTGCAGATAAGGACAAATCAGGATACTACTCAGAATGCTTTCTCTTTAGATGGTTTCTTGTTCTTAATATTTCCATGGCTGGGAGGGAAGCAGAGCAGAGAGACAAAGGTGGGAGGAATATGTTATTTAAATTTTCAGCAGATATATTTACCCTTAAAAGGAAGCTGTTATATAAGAAAAACAATTTGATATCTTTTCTTAAAAGACAGTAAGCATCCCTGCCCTTTATTTTAGATAATGGAAATTGAGTGGAATAGGAGGGAGAGGATATAGGGCTGGATTGTACACTTAAAATAGAGTGACAAATTCCCATGATGTCAGATTGCTAAACAGTCTCTGGATGGGGCCATTCAGGCCTTCAAGCAAATGTCTGCTTGCCCCTAGCCTGGGGAATAAGAACAGAGAGTGTCAAACCCCCAGATTTAGATTCAGTAAATACATATTGAATATCCCCTCTGCGCTAGCATAAAGAAAACAAAGATGTTTACGACATTATATTCTTACTCTAGAAACATGATCTGGTGCCAAAAAAAAAAAAAATCAAACGTGCAAATAAATGTATTAGAATAGGATGGAGTGAAAATACATACATACATACGTACATAAAAATAAAGAAAAATGTATGTTATATATCAAGGTAGCGGAATGAAGAGGTTGAATCAGCCTGGAGAAATTAGGAAAGGTTTTCTAGACAACCTCTCCTGAGATGGGTTTTGAGGAGGATAAGAGTGAAAAAAGTGGGGAAGGATAATTCAGGCTGAGGGAATGGCATGTGCAAAAAAGCGGTGCAATGTTGAAACTACATTAAGATGGTTGACAAAGAAAAGAGAAAGGGGAACTCTCTTACACTGTTGGTGGGAATGCAAACTTGTCCAGTCCCTCAAAAAGTTAAAAATAGAGCTACCCTATGACCCAGCAACTGCACTATGAAGTATTTATCTAAAGGATACAAACATAATGATTTGAAGGAGCACATGCACCTCAATGTTTAGAGCAGCCATGTCCACAATAGCCAAAATATGGAAAGAGTCCAGATGTCCATTAATGGATGAATGGACAAAGAATATGATGGGATATTACTTAGCCATCAAAAGGAATGAAATGTTGCAATTTACAGTGTTGTGAATGGAACTGGAGGGTATCATGCTAAATGCAATAAGTCAGTCAGAGAAAGATAAATACGATATGATCTCACTCCTATGTGGAATTTAAGAAATGAAGCAGATAAACATAGAGGAAGGGAAGGAAAAATAAAATAAGAAGAAAACAGAGACGGAAGCAAACCACAAGAGACTCCTAACTGTAGGAAGCAAACTGAGGGTTGCTGAAGGGGAGGTGGGGGGATGGGGTAACTGGGTGATGGGCATTAAGGAGGGTACTTGATGTAATGAGCACTGTGTGTTATATGCAACTGATGAATCATTAAATTCTACTCCTGAAACTTACCAAAAAAAAAGAACTCATTATTGTCTCAAAGAGTGGAGTTAAGGAAAGAAAGGTATGAGAATTTAAGGATTAGCATTGGTCCTAGTGTGGTCTAGGCAAAGACTGATCAGAATATGTGGACTAAGTGATTTGCAAAGGATAAGTGGTTTTGTCTCTGGAGCACACAAATTCCAGTTATGTTATGAGTAAAAATAATTGGCCTGTGGTCCTATGAGCATATGTTCCTCACAAGCTGGGGTCAAACAATTTTGTGGAACATGACATGGCACAGTTTATCATTTTGAGAGTCATGTGGTTTTGGTCCCATTTCTCTCAAGAGAGAATGCAAAATTCAGCAGAGAGAATCTGTAAGTAAAAGCTGGCTTGCTTACAAGAAGGAAATTTAAAATCCTCCCAGGACAAGTGAGGAGATCATTCCTGCAACACAGGAGTGATCTATTATGAGGAAGAAACTAAAGAGAGACATTTGAAATAAGAATCCAGTTCTTCTCCACAGAGAATGGGCTGAATAGAAAGACAGACACAAGCAACCCCACTAATTAATGAGTTAGAAGCCAGAATGAAGGGGAAAAAGTTGCACAAATGGAAGGCATAAGATAGAGTTTAAATGTGGTTAATGGATACAGAAGATGCAAATTCCTTTAAGGGGGAGATGCAAACAAAAGAATAGACATTGTCATTAGACATGCAAAGAAATAGTGCAAGAAGTTTCTCCAGGGCTTAAGAAGACAAAAAAAAAAAAAAAAAGACATGACCCTTCAAGAGTTTCATGAGAATGAAACATATGGATGGACAAGGAGAAACACCTACATTTTGAGTGAAATTTGGGGAACACCAAGAGGGAAGAGTAATTCCTAAGATCTAGAAAGAAAAATGAAGGGCCTACAGAGAGAGGAAGGAACTGAAGACAATGCAGCAACTGCGCCTGAATCCAAAATTCCATACAGGCCTAGAATTCTATCTACTGTTATCCAAGAGCTGGACAGTGAAACAAGGAATAAGAGGGAAAGAGGGGAGGAAGGGGGAAAGAAAAAGAAAAATAAGGGGAAAAATGTCTTTACTGTTTAAAAATAACAATCCAGAACTAAAATCCAATAACAGCTTTGCTGAATAGAAATGTAAGGGGCACATCCCCCTGGAATTCCAAATTTTCTAGTAAAGACACATGTCGAAAAGAGTAAAAAGAAAAAGCAAAGTGAAATTTCACAATATATGTTAATTAAAGCAATATATTGAAAGTATTACCATTTCAGCATGGAATTGATGTTCAAAGATGCTAATGAAATATTTTACATTCTTTTTATTTAAGTCTTCAAATATAGCATGGATTTTAGCACTTCTTCATTCAGAGGAGGCATATTTCCGGGCCATCTGTGGCTGGTGGCTACTGTACTGGTTAGCAGTCCTGGATGATCTCGCCATGCTAGGAGGCAGGAGAGGGAGCAGGTAGAAAATAAAATACAAGTAAGACTTAAATCCCAAGTAAAGCTGACAGAGAAAACTAATTCTTAATATTAGTAAAAATAAAATCAGTAAAAATAAGTAATACACTTAAACACAGTATGATTATAAAAATAATCACCATAGAATAGAAATAAAAGATATAGCTTCCAAAACATTGCAAAAAAAACCCCATAGATCAAAGAAAAGTTGATAAATCCCATAAAAGTGTGAATGCACACAGATAAGTGAGCCCTGTGAAAAGAAAATTTAAAAGTGAGATGGCATGAACACATCCAAATAAATCTGTAATCACAACTACAATGAAGCTATGAGATTCACCTGTTAAAAGACAAGAGATGCTCGGGGTGCCTGGGTGTCTCAGTGGTTAAGCGTCTGCCTTCAGCTCAGGGCGTGATCCCAGCTTCCTGGGATCGAGCCCCACGTCAGTCTCCCTGCTCTGCTAGGAGCCTGCCTCTTCCTCTCACACTCCCCCTGCCTGTGTTCCCTCTCTCGCTGGCTGTCTCTCTCTGTCAAATAAATAAATAAAATCTTAAAAAAAAAAAAAAAGACAAGAGATGCTCAGATTGGATTTAAAAAACAAACCAAAAAAACCCTATATTCTATGACAAACACACTTGAAACAGAATGAAGAGAAATGCTGAAAATAAAGAAATAGAAAAATGTGCAAAACAAATACTAACAAGAGCAACAACAAAACGCAGGTGTAGCTAATACCAGACAAAAGTCAAGCAAAAAGCCTTTAAAGGGCAAATGATATTACATATCGATAAAAAGAAAAATGTACCAAGAAGATATATTATTTACAAAACTTTATAGATCCAAACAATATAAAACAAAAACTATGAAGAATAAAAGGAAATTTATAATTCTGAAAATATAGGTAAGAGATTTTAACACCTTTTTCTTGGATTTCAACATATCAAATATGCAGAAATAAGTAAAAATAAAGGAGATTAAGTTACACCATTAATATGTTTGATCTAAAACTATGTATTAATCTTTCATATTTAAAAGTAGAAAATGAGTATTCTTTTTCTTAATCAAACTATTAATTATAAAACACAATCAACAATGTACCAGCCTGCCAGGTCCACACCTGTCTCCAGCTGTTTGTCCCTCCACAGGGATTCTCTGCTCTGTGGGGTGGATCCTCATGGACCATGGCTTCCCTGCTTTCTGGCTTTTGTATGATCTGCCCCTAGGGAGACCTGGCAGGGGACCACAGGGAGTGGGGAAGAGAGTGAGTTCAAGGTTCTTCCCCTATTGCCTCCCCCAGTTCCTGTCAACTTGCCTTCTCACCGAACTCTCTGCCTCTGGGGCCAGAAAACTGCCCCTCCCTTATCCCCTCGAAGCCTAGGGCTGTTGCCATCTCTTGAGCAACCTTGACTAATGTCATCAGCATTTTGCCATTCTTGATTCATCTGCTCCCAACTCCAAGGCACATTTGCTTTTATCTGGGGAGAGGGACTGTTTCAAAGAAAATTCCAGGTACTTCTTTCAGTCCTGATTACTTAAGGGGCATCTTAAATCTGAAAAAGGGGAGGGGAGCAGAATTCTTTTGATATAATCACCATGCCATATGATCCTTAATCAAATAAAAAATAAATGAATTTTTTAAAGAACAAAAAAATTCCTGATAATATCTAATATCTAGTTGTTTCCAAGAGTCCCTAATTATCCATATATGCCATTTCCCAGGAGGATTTTTAAAAGTCTATAAATTGTAAGTATTTATTGTATCTCTTAAGTTTCTTTCCATCTGAAATTGTCCCCTTTTCTCCCATGTTATTGTCCTGTTAAAATTATTGGGCCTATACGGTGTCCCATTCTGGGGGCACCTGATCTTGCCCACCTAATGTCCTTCAACCAGCTCCCCCATCCCCCAGTCACCCATTCAGCCCATAGACTTGAGATTGAATGTAAACAGCTCATTAAATTTATATTTTTTTCAAGAATATTTCATACATTGTGCTATGTGTTTCCTAATACAACATGCAGAACTTATATAATATCCACTTGTGACACTTTCATACATCCTAATATTGATCAGCGTGTTCAAGTGAGAGTTTATGTTTAGAGGTATGGGAGGTCTTTGTTGCCAATGGCTGACCATTTTTGAAGAATGATTTAGGGAAGGGTGATTCTAGGGTTTACCTAGAAATGAATATAGGGGTTCTTGCAACAGTTTAAGGGACTCAGTAGTTAGACTCAAAACCAAGGTTATAGGGACAGTGGAAAAGAGAAGACAGTTTCCGGAAAAATGAATAAGTTAGAACATAGAAGTCTGTTGGATGGTTGGAGAGGAAGTCATACAGATCAATAAAGTATCCATGAGGACTTCCAGATTTTTGGCCTGAGTAAAGGTGTGAAAAGGGTATCATCCAACAAATAAAAAGGTTAAAAATAATGGAGAACAAATGTCTTTCTCTAGATAAAGTTGTATATTTCTCAAGGATTGGGCCCAGGCCCAAATGGTGGTGGGTTGAAATGGACAGATTAATACAACAACAATGGTCACAACAGTAACATTGAAACCACTAGATTATTCCCTGATAATAAACTTGATTACTACAACATTGCCAGTTTCTCCTTGAGAAACAGTGACAACGAAATTTGATTCACTGAGGGTAAAGTGTAGGATAGGAGAATAAGTGGGGCAGGAGAATTGTTTTATTTTTATTCATAAACAATAATTATGAAGATAAGGACAACTTTTCAAATAACTGTTTGGGGTTGTGAAGGATGATGAATAGAGAACTGGGCAAGTTGCTTGATCAGAAGATAAAAGAGGGCTCCTTTACAGACAGCCCATCCTCAGCACTGTCTTGAAGGCACGTAGGTGAGTCCCAGTCAATTAAGCCTAGTTATTTGTCAATAACATTAAAATAACTTCATTTGCAAAGAGTATGAATTGAGCATATTCGAGCACAAAGGTATCAACTAATTACTGAATTGAATTCAATTTATTATTTATTTTCCTTCTTTTTCAGCATTGCTAAATGAATGTTTTTAATGGACAGATGTATTTTGTTTTGCTTTTTACCGTTCTTATCCAAAGCTACCTAGGGAACTACTTAATTTCCTTTTACTCTAACAACTGGATGAATGCAACTCAGATTAATGGTCACTTCTCACTAGTAATTATCCATTACAGATGGCTGAGAAATATTTCAAAAAAGTCATGCTTACACAATGTTGAATACCAACTTTAAAAATTATTAATTCAACAATTTCAAATAAACTTCCAATCAAGAAGAACAGAAGTGGTTTCATAATGCGTCTAAATATTGACTTTTGTTCTTCAAATTTGGGTGTTTCAATAGCAAGATAAGGAAATACCAACCAGGGATTAAAATCCCAGCCTGTGACCGTTACACATTATGATTTGTGTGATGGTACAGATGGACACAGATATAGTGAGTACTGGTTAATCTGGTCTGTAATACCTCGTGTTTCTCTGACATCTCAGCTGGAGAAATGTGTTTAACTATCTACCGCTAATAAATATTCTTTCCCTCTTTATACTCAAGAAGCATTAGTTATATGATACTCTGTTTCCATTCTAATTTGTACTCTGGTTACACTAAAAATTGTATATTACAATTCTTAGTGATATACCACATAACCTAGAGTGTCATAAAGTCCCAGAGAGATGGTTGATCGGATGCCAAAACACTGCTAGTGTGGCTTTCTTTCATTCCTAGAGAGGTTTAAAGGAGTTGTATTATTTCTTGAATTTACATTCCTACTTTTTACACCTTGTGGGTATGAGAGGATTTACACAACAGTGTTTCTCCATGTTTTATTAAAGATAAGATATGCCAGAATTACCTGGATTGCTGATTTGTTTTCTGCAGGACTTTCTAGCTCCTAAAAACAAACAAACAACAACAACAACAACAAAAACCTGTTGTTTCTTTGCTTCTCTGATATTTAAAATAACAGGTTATAGCATTTCCCAAATATGTTGCATGTTTTAGCCTAGAATTTCATATGACCAGAGCATATATTTTTCTCTCATAGCTGACATATCCTGGGAAGCACACTTTACCAACATGAATAAGATCTAGAAAAGGAATAGCCATGTCTGTATTAAACATGACTGACTTTTTAAAAGGTTATGATTTGACTCATTTTGTTTTCTAAAATGTTAGAATCAATAATTAATCAATAGGTACATCAATAGATATAGACAGACATAAACAAATTTCTTTAAAGAGTGTCCCTGAAGTTCACTGATGCTCATGCCTATACCTCCTGAGATAAGGCAAGAATAGCAGAAGTAGAACCCTTTTCTGAAGAAAGGCAGTTAGTAGACAGAGCACTCTAGCATAGTCAAACCTACCTTCATATCACAATAATAAAGACATATATTAAGAAGGCCAAGTTAATAAGAATAAGCATATTAAAAATAAATTATCCAGAATAATACAATTTTTTACCTGATTAAAAATGGGCAGAGGACATGAACAGACATTTCTCCTAAGAAGACAACCAGATGCTCAACAGACACATGAAAAGATGCTCAACATGACTAATTGTCAGGGAAATGCAAATCAAAACCACAAGGAAATATCACCTCACACTTGTCAAAATGGCTAAAATCAAAAACACAAGATATAACAAGTTTTGGTAAGGATGTAGAGAAAAAGGAACCCTCATGCACTGTTGGTGGGAAGGCAAATTGGTGTGGCCTCTGTGGAAAACAGTATGGAGGTTTCTCAAAAAATTAGAGATAGAATTACCAGATGATCCAGTAATTCTCCTATTGAGTATTTACCCAAAGAAAGCAGAAACACTAGTTTAAAAAGATGTATGCACCCATATGTTTTTTGCAGCATTATTTATAAAAGCCAAGATATGAAAGTAACCCATATGTTCACTGATAGATGAATGGATAAAGAACCTGTAGTACATATACACAATGGAATATTACTCAGCCATAAAAAGGAACGAGAGCTGGCCACTTGCAACAACATGGATGGATTTACTTAGTAAAATGCTAAGTGAAATAAGACAGTCAGAGAAAGACAAATGCATATGGTTTCACTCATATGTGGAATTTAAGAAACAAAACAAATCAACAAATAAACAAAAAAGACAGACAAAAAATCAAACTCTTAAATACAGAAAACAGATGGTTACCAGAGGGGAGGTGGGTGCTGGTATGGGTGAAATAGGTGAAGGGGATTTAGAGTATATTTATCTTGATGAGCACTGAATTATATATAGAATTGTTGAATCATTGTATTGCACACCTGAAACTAATATAACATTGTGTGTTAATTATACTTCAATATTTTTAAAATAAAAAAAGTAAATTATCCCAAATAATGCAATTTTTTAGCAATCCCATCCAACTCTCACTTTAAAGATGAGGGAACCAAGGGTAAGAGCAAACAAACCTAAAGTGGCATTTCCTGAGACTGGAACCCAAGGGTGCTAATGTCTAGCTCACTGTCTTCCCAAGCAAAGATCTTTCTCCTTCGTAGTTTGAGTAAAGGTGACCCTGGTTCAAAAGCAAAGATTTTGGTATCAAGACAAAGCAGTGAACCTGACTTCAAAGGTAGTCTCCAGGGCAAAAGAAGGGAATGAATGACTATAAGGCTTATAAGATTTCGCCAAGAGTAAATGGAAGGGAGGGTGAAGTTACCTGAGCTGAACCCAGCATGTACTATAAGGCAGTGGCTGTCCTGAACATCAGTTAAATCTCCATGAGGCCACAGGGCTTACAGATCATTTAATCATTTTTTCAAATGTTTGGGCTATTTAACCATGCATGCTGTTTCTCATTTCTTTTTCAGTACCTGACTATACATTTATTTTGGCAAAAGGATTTATTCTTGACTTGGAAATAAATCAGGTATGTTTTAGACTCCAAATTCCAATGGCAGTTAGATTATTTACATAGATTTGTGTCTAGATGTTCCTCACTTATTGAAATGAAGACAGTCAGAAAAATCACACTCTTGGTCAGAGCAATAGCTGTAGTTTTAGAATGCTTTGCAATGCCATTGGTGGGGTCAAAATGATTTTTGGATAAGTGTGATGATTGACTCAAAGAAAATTCTTTGACCGTGTGCAATAGAAAGTATTGTTAAGTGCTTGTACTTCCAGTCAACATATATGAACCACATAAAGGTTGAAATGAGAAGTCACAGAAAAAAAATAAGGATATAACAGAGCTTGTTTCGTGTCTGGTCAATGACCATGTTGCTGCCCAACCCTTACCAATTCAGTGACTGTCCCTCCACTCCCAACTGCCAATCCCTGCATCCCTTTGCTTGAGGACTTTGGTTGCTGGAGTCTGTTCTTCCTGTAGGTGCTACAGGTTGGAATTTCTGGAAAATTTATACCCCTGGGAGCAGAGCTTGACCAATCACTGTGAGAGTTTGTAGGTAAGTGCCCCAACCCCCTTAGCCCTTTGGTTGGGATGACTGAGACTAGTCTGGTATACTGGCTCCTACGGGTCCCCTTGAGGATTCAGCTCCTGTTGCTCACAGTGGTAACTGGCTTGATGACACACCCTTTACTAACTGCCTTCCTGTCTCACTTTCCTACTCCCTAAACAATGTTTCCTGGGACCACCCCCTAAATACATTACTTGCACTTGAATCCTTGATTTTGGTCTGCTTCTAGGGGTACACAACTCAGACGATATGACTTGACTCACATTCCTCCTTAGATTAGTTCTGAGAAGGGTTAGTAACAAGGGGTAGGGGTGCACCATGAAGGCCAACATCTTGCTGATTGCTCTCTTGCTAATGAGTTTTCCAAGTTCCAGTTGGGTGACTGCAACCCACTTGTGCATCCCTTCCAACTCGGTACATCCCCTGCCAGGAGCAGAGAGCATTGTGGTAAACATGACATTTTCCTCATGCTCAGCAAGACAGGAAGTTCATTAAATTTGGTATAAATCTTTGCCTTTAAAGTGCCAGTTGGTGATTTATTTTCTCCTTCTGTTTAGATTTTTTAGAGCGTAGGTGCCAACCTCTGGAATCCAATCCAAAACCCCAAGCGAAGTCCTGTTGATAAATCAACAAAAGCCCTGTTTGCACAACGCAAGCCAAATGCAAATCCCTTATCCTTGAGAGCGAGTCTAATGACCATTTTTCAATGTTATAAAAGGTGCCATGTCAAAGCATCTTACTAATTCTCACCTTGGCTTCTAAAAAACATCCTCTGGCTGCCTTCTTTCAAAGAAAATCCACAGATAAATAAAACCTCCAAAGGAACACCATGGCAGCAAATCCATCTGAGGAGAAAGAAAATTGCTTCAGGATGCAGTTGCCGGGCATATTTCCACTTATCTCTATATTGCATTTGGGCAACACAATTCATCGGTGTGTGTGTCCTCATCTACTTATTACACAGGATATCAGAGGAACCTAAATAGCATTGTAAGACATTGTTAACTTCTACTTGCTACCAACTGAGGCTTGAGCATGGAACCGTATCCATCTAACCCTCTATTTCATCATCTTAGGATTTCTGAAAGCATGAAATGCATTCACTTGTCTGCTCCTTCAACTAAGAAATATTTATTGAGCATTTACTCTGTGCCAGAGCTGGGCCAGGCTTGGGGATACACAGGTTGGCCAAAGGAAGGAAGGCCAGTGACAATGAAGCAGCAAAAATAAAGAGACAGAGAAAAAATGAGGCTGGGAATGTTAGTGTGAGACAAAGCATCAGGCCTCAAAGGCTGTGATGAGAAGTTTGTGCGAAAAGCCATGGAAAACCACTAAGGGGCATTAAGCAAAGGAATGAGTGGCATGGAAATAAGATAGAGGGCAAGAAAAGAATGAATGAGGTAAGAAATTATAGCATGAGTCACCTAGACCAGGGTCTGGTTCAACGCAGGCAGTCAAGAAATGGAAATTCTTGCCACTCGGCTCTGCCCCCTTACCCTCAGAAGCAAGAGGTATCAGCCTGCCCTTAAGCACCTCCTCTAAGGCGGTATTACCTGGTAACTGTTAAGCCGTCACCTACCTCCATGATCCAATTATCCACATGGGGGCAAAGATCATTTATTCTTTGAGAGGAGGAAATTGGGAATTAAGTTTTATGAGCCACCACAGAAAAGGCTTCTGTTGGACAAGAATCATCATAAAATTGTTACACATTTCATATCAATGCATGTGGTGAGGCACAAATGAGGTTATGGGAGTCTGGAAGTCATTATATGATCAAAGACAGCTCAGATGGTTGGGTAAAAGTGAAAGAGATATGCTTTTATAAACATAAGGCCTGCATCCTTGAAAAGTTCTTGGCAAGTTAGCTAAATCCATTTTTGACAAATAGAATAAGTATTTGAAAGAACAAGGGCAGTTAATTAGATGTAGCTATTATTCATGAAATTTTGTAATTAGTTAAGAGATAAAAATTGTTGATTATAAGACTTTAGCTTGGAAAATGTTGGAATAAAGAGATGTGCAAAGGTAAGACATCTAAACAATTGAACGTGACTGAATGAAAAGATTTCTGTTGAGCTCATATCCTTAAAATATACAAAAATGGACAAACACAGAGCTGTGTCACCATCAGAAGTTTTAAGGAAACCAAAAGGCTAATATTAATGATACGTTCAAAAACAAAAATTCTAAGAACCTCTAGAAGGCTTTATTTTGCTATATTTAAATCAAGAAGAACAAGGAAGGGGTGAACTCATTACAGGGTATAGATTTAATAGTCCATCAAGAAGAATAATCTTACAACTGAAAATTTGAAAGAGAGAATAAAAATCCAGCATAGAGGAAATGCTAAGTGCCAGATTTTAAAATGGGACTGAAAGAACTGGCAGATGAAATCACAGAGCTATCCTTGGCAATTTAAAACAAAACAAACAAACAAAAAATCCGAAACACCAACCAGGAGAATTGTTAGAAGTCTGGAGAGAAGCAATTGTTGCTGTATTTTCCAAAGACTCATTAGGCTGTATTCTGGGTATGATAAACAAGGGAATTTGTGGCTGATCCTTAGAAAAATTATAAAATGAAAATTTAAACATGGTTTCTGAGCTCTTAATAAGGAGTGATCATCAGGAACCAAAGTAAGTTTACCACAAAACAAGTCTTTCCATATGACTGTTGATTTTGTTTCTTGTTGTGTTACCAAAGAGGGAGATTGGGACCAAAAGTTAGAGCCACCTGGGGTTTATTTCTAGAGGACATGGACAAAAACTTAGTAAAAGACAATTGTGACAGGTACCTCTAAGTCGGAAAGGTCCATTGCTGTTGTAAAACGAAGATGAATTCCTCACTAGACACTCCATCTGCTTTGGAGTCAGGTTTGCATCCCGGGCTTTGAGTGTGGGTGGAGAAATCTACGTATAAAGTCCTTCCTACAAGATAGATAATGCGCAGTGAAGAGTTGGTAACCTGTGAATTGTTGGACGTCATTTTATATCATAATTCTTATTAATCTTTAATGCTATCCTTTCTAGCAGTTGGAAACTAAGTTACTCTCATTTTCTGGGTAAAAGTGAAGGTTTAGTGATTTGCAGGAAAGCAATTGTATTTGGGATTAGCTAAGTGATAATCATCCTATGGTCCTAGACTCATATGACCAGGGGAACGAAGTTAAAATTCTCTGATGAACATTGAGAAAAGTGCCCACCACTTCTGCAAGAGTTTTAGCTTGGCAAGGAAACAGGCAAGTTTTGGTTTAACATGGACAGTGGTGCCTGCATTCTGATCCAGCGAGCTCCATTCCAACATGGCCCCGGAGAAGCTCTGCACGGCAGAGCCCTTACATCATCCGCACTATATGTACACTTGGTCAGGCTGTGTAAACTTTGACATGTGGGTGTCAATCTTTCTCATATTTGCAGATGGCTTTATCAGAGCATGATTAGTTTCCAGAACAAATTTGAGCAAAAGAAAACATTACCTACAGTATGTAAGCCAACAGAGCAGCTAGTTTTCAGATTTGTCTATTTACATGGGCACTGGATGTTTTGCTAAGGCTCTCTAAAACTGATGGTAATTGAACAGTGCCAGTGTGTTAGTGGAGGCTGATGAGTTGTAAAGGTTTTATAAACAACCAGGGTGGATTTGGCCACAGCCTTTCTAGTAATGTTTGTTAATCTCCCTGAGCAAGTGTGCACCTAACACAATGTAAATACTCCAGAATTTGGAGGTGTCAATAGTGTAACTTTTACTGTTTGTAAAATCATTCTTTGATATCATCAGTAAGTTTACTGAATGTCCCATGGCCAAATATAATAAAACCTTAAGTAAGCGCTTGCAGAGAAATAAGGGAAAACATGTGTTTTATTTTTACCCCATTGCATGTTTGTTAAAGGATCATCGTAGACTGATAAATACAGTCATGGCTGTGCTTGTGTGTAGATTTCTGTTTGGCTCCCAGTGAAGGCGAGTTTTATTCCACTCTGAGAAGGAAAAGTATCTGTTTACAATTATTCCATGGCTTAGTTTACATATTTTGCTGAGAAAGACTGACTGTAGAATTTCCAGGGAAAATCTGTATTGTCCCCAGATTATCAGCATCTAAGACAAAGTTCTGTTAAGATTTATCTCAATTAGAATTGAAGGTGTGAGTGTAGCCTGTAGTAGCTTTGTTCAGATACTGAAATTCCTCTGCATACACCTGTTTGTGGGTGTGGCTGTGTTTTCAAATGATGTCAAATAATATCTGATGAGACCTCCCCTTCCATCTGAGCACCCTTGTATACCACTAGAGGGCCTATTCATTTCCAAGATGCTCTGGGCAAGGCGAAAAATCCTTCTAAATATCAGAGAAAAATCTTTGAAAGTTTTTAGTTTTTTTGGTTTTCATTTTGTTTTTGTTTTTGATGAAGAACCTTACTGATCACACACCCCACCCACACCCTCCCCATTGCTGGTATCTATGAAAACTTTGGGAATCTGCAGTGCCCAGGATGCACTGGACAAGACGACCACCCTCGGAGTTAACGACCAGCCCCTCGGGCTGCAGTATTGATGGATGGCAGAGGAAATGAAGCCGCGGTGACATTTTCAAGGGGAATTTGTGAACCATAGATATGAGCATGACCAGCACAGCGTAGCGGCACATAAAATCAATACAAATAACCCATACCTTAATACCTTGATCCGGGGAAGAGGCTGGCTTCATCAGACCCTTGGAGGGGAGCGGCCCAAGGCCACCTGCTCTGGGCGAGCGTGCTATTGACTTGCTCTGCAGAGGCATTAAGCCAACCACAATTAGGAGGCTTTCTTTTTCTTTTCTTTCTTTCTTTCCTTTTTTTTTTTTCAGGCATTTCTTTTCCCCAGAAATAATTTTCTGAAGAAATGTGTGCCAGAGTACAAAACATCTGTGAAAAACACCCTTGCAGTGACATTGGTCATACCATGTTGTAATTGCAAAAACTAAGGCACTGAATTTTCTGTCTCCACATTTAACAAGTTGTCTGTTTTTTGAGTCTGCTAAAATAATCCCGAAGACGTACGCTGCCTCCCGAAGGTGAGGAAATGAGCCTTCTATTTTGTGAGCTCACAATTATGCTGTTATTGATCACTGCGGGAAGGAAGTCACTTTCTCTTTTTTGTGTCATAAGATTCTTATACGTATAACTAAGTTTGTGCAGCTAGCCAAAAAAATCAATGGGCGCTAAGACCCTGTATTATAAAAGGGCGGGACTCAATTGATTGCGAAATTAAATTTTCTCTTTTTGCATAATCACATTTAAGGTGATGGGTTACAAAGAACCCTATGGCCAATGTATTTTTGAATAATGTTCTATTTCTTGTTTTATCTCCTCTTGATATGTGATGCAATAAATGACTTAAATTTACAAAAACGGGGAAACTCAGAGTTAACACTGTTTCAGAATGATAAGCTGTGCAAGATGAGCCCATGGAAAAAGGTAGGAGGAGCACAGTTTTTTAGAGCACGTCTTTCTTGTGTGAGTCCTTGTTTGGTTCTATTTGGAAGGAATTAGAAGGCACAGTGAGCACCAGACACACCAGTGTGTGGACAGCTCCTAATGTCGGTGTGGAAAATGGAATATTCTCTGAAATCGTTCAATCTCCTGTTTCTAGCTAAATGTCTGAGTAACCGGGCAGCCTCGTTTATCATAAACAAAGACTTGGCTGAATAAACAGGGCAATCTTTAAGTAGCATCGGACTAAATCTCTCACAAAACAGAAAAGAATGAAACTATGAGAATTTATTTTCTCAATCATATTAGTCAGTGCTTGGAAGGAAAGCAAACAGCTGACTTTTCTAGGCCCATGTGAGTGAAAGGATAAGATGGTAGATTCCTTTCCAATTATTAATTATTTACTTTTTAAAAGGGTAACCCTCTGACTTTTAATTACGCGGGATGTGGGACATAGGGACACAAGAGGCATCTGTCTCCCTGAACCTCAAGGAGATGGCAAGAATGCTCCACACCCCGGTATGGTTTGGTCTCAGGGCCAAATGCGGCCCCAGCCTGGATGGGAATTTCTCCCCCTGCCCTCGTCTGTCCCAGACAAGCCAGGCGTGAAAGTTCTGACACCCAAAGCTCTCAGGAGACGAAGCTCCGGGTTCTGGAACCTGTCCTTTGCAAATGCCTGCATGAACCCGAGGCTCTGCAAGGTGAAAGTCACGGCAGCACAGAGCTGTGTGTGTTAATGTGTGTACAGAGTAACTCTGTTTGTTTGTAGGTCCTTAGTAGAAGGGTGTCTCATGTTGACTTTTTGAGGCTAAAATTGTTTGAATTTTCTATCCCGACTCTAAGCCACCTTACAGAGGGCTCTTTTTCCCTTGCTGTTTGTACATTCATTACCTTTTTAAATGTCCTGAAGTAGCAAACAACCCAACAGTTCCCCCTCCATCCACCCCATTGTCAAGAAGAATGGGGGCCAGGCCGCCAAGGGCACGTCAGAGGCTGTGGCTTGCAGCTTGCCCTGGTAATAAATATTTGGAGCTTTGGGGCAATTATTCCCACACATTGTGCAGCCCTCCCAATCTTTCGTTAAAGCCAAATCAGATACTTGAAGAAAAACACAGAGTACAAGACGTGTTTGTAAGAGTGCATTTCTAGTAATATAATTAACACAAGGCTCTGGTTTTTTGGTTGATAAATTGTTGCAAAGAAATAAATAATATAAGAAATAGAACCCCTCTGCATTTGTATGAATGTGCCTGTGTATGCGCATTTTCTGTAACTTGAGCAAAACTCCTAAAAAGACACACTGCGTTTTGCTTTTGTTTGAGCCACATTGTCACATTTGCAATTTTCTTCTCAGGGGAAAAGGAAAATCATTTTATTTCAGTCACCTCATTCCCAGTCTTTGCACATGAAGATACGAACACACATCTCTATTTCTTTTGCTTAGGATAGGCAGTGGGGAGAGCACAGGGACAGGGGGATCTTTCCAGGGGCTCCTTGACATTCTTGGTGGGAGAATTTCCCTTTGTTCCTGCAGACCAGCAAGTTGGAGAAGGCTTGTAATGACTACATTGTCAGGTTAAATTAGAAGCAATGTCCTCGTGATGGCCTATCAGTTTAAGGAGCACCCTCTCTCTCAGGGCTCCTGTGGAGACTCCCACAAGTCCCTTATTGTCTTGGTTAGAAGGCCAAGCCAGTCATCCTGTTCCCATTCCTCTTCCTGTTCTGGTACAAAGTCCCAGGGCACGTCAGCCTTGGCTTTGTATATGTGTGTGTGTGTCTCTCAGGGTGGGGGTGCAGAGGTTCAGTTTGAAACCAGACCGTCCTGACTTTACGCTATCTCCATGAAGAAGTACATCTGGAAAAGCAACAGTTGCTCTGTGGCGGATGGAGGAAGGCACCCCCCACGAGTAAATGAAGAAGGGTCCTGGTGCCCTATGATGAGGCCAATTAGAGCACACACGCAAGGTATGTGAATCAGTCTGAGTGCATCCAACAGCAGGCTCCAGGAAGAAGGGAAACCCAAGGCCATTGCTAGGGATCCTTTTCTTTATAATAATGAAGGGCCTAAAGTGCATTTCCCAGAGGTGGGGCAGCTCCATTTTAACCAGAGGCTGCATGTAGGACACCCTTATCAGGCCTCAGCTCAACTTTGTGAAGACCCGAGCAAGATCCAAAGGACTCATATGGACAAGGACTTTGTGGTTCAGAATTTGGCATTGAAAGAATTAGGTTCAGATCCTCATCTTCAAACATCTATGAGCAAGGACTTGGGTAAGTCTCTTGATCTCCTCCTGTGAACTTCCGGGGGATCAGTGAACTCAGGAGGGGGAAAGCAAATGATAACTTGCCAAGGTCAGGAAAACACATAAAAATGGAATATTTAGGGGGCGCCTGGGTGGCGCAGTCATTAAGCATCTGCCTTCGGCTCAGGGTGCAATCCTGGCATTCTGGGATCAAGCCCCACATCAGGCTTCTCCACTAGGAGCCTGCTTCTTCCTCTCCCACTTCCCCTGCTTGTGTTCCCTCTCTTGCTGGCTGTCTCTCTCACTGTCAAATAAATAAATAAATAAAATCTTTAAAAAAATGGGATATTTAGGAAAGAAGACAGGATATCAAATATGTTATCTGCAACGGGAAAGAGTTCAAAGGAAAATGCTCGGTCAAGAGAAGGAACAAGGTAAAAAGATTACAAGTCATTTTCCCCTCAAGTTTTATTGAGTCTCATTAGGGAGACTGTAAGTGACAAGTGTCAGCCTGTGACCTGACGAAACTGCTGGTGCTTACTGCAGTTCATAAATACGTGAGTCCCTAAAACTTAGGGTCATAGGGACCACCTCCCACCCATTCCTCGTAAATAATATTAGGAATTAGTGTCACTCTTGCAGGTTGGGCTCTCTGGGAAGCAGACATGCAGTGTAAGTCAGGGGTGCAAAACGGTTATTAGGAGATAACTATGGATAAGGAAACAGGAGGCAGCAAGTTTGGGGGCCATCCAACCATAGCGCAACCTGGCAAAGTCTATGCCTATTTGAAGAATGGCACAGTGAGCAGAAGTTGCCAGGCCTTTGTACCACTAGGCCACCCTCTAAGGGCTCAGAAGCTAAGGTGTGTCTGGTGGCTGTGAGCTAACCCTAATCCTCTTATCTGGACAGAGGGCCTTCACTCAAAGGGGAAGCCAAGCCCTGCATCTCAGTATCTGGCACACTGACCGACGGCCCCAGCTCCTTCATCACCCCATGAGGTGCCCAGAGTCTCTGGAAAAGAACTTCTGCTGAGAACTTGATCCATTACTATGTTTTCACTGTCCTGTATATAAGATGTGCACAATAGAACATTTTTAAAGAATTAGATCAGATAAAACCAATGAACTCTTGAAAAACTGTCATGTTTCCTTTTTACCACGTGAGAAGTATGTAACACATTGTACAGTTTCTCCTTTCACAGTAGCTGCCAGGAGTTGGGGAACTATGGGGAAATTTACCCTAGTTTGTTTTTTTTCCAAATGTTTATGCTTTTAATGTTGTAGGTGTGTATCTAATGAGTGCTGAACCCAGAACTGTTTCTAAGTTTAGCTTAGTTATTGATAAAGAGTGTCCATGACCTCTTTATTCTGCATATTTTGAACTTGTGTTTAACTATTTTATTACTTATATTTTACATTTAGCATCCATAAATGTTCTTGTGGAAGTATGGTGATACAAAACATTGATAGAGACATGGTTATGGATATCCATCATTTCAGGGAATCATCCCTGTAATTCAGGGTTTTTTGGGGTTTTTTAATTGTGGTAACATTATTTTATTTTATTTTATCTTAATTCCAGTGTAATTAATATACAGTGTTATATTAGTTTCAGGTGTGAAATATAGTTATTCATTCTATATATCATAAATTCTATTTATTACTCAGTGCTTATCAAGTTATGTGCACTCTTAATCCCCTTCACCTATTTCACCCATCTCCCCTGTTCCCCTCTGGTAACCGTCTGTTTGTTGTTTCTAGTTAAGAGTCTGTTTTTTGGTTTTTCTTTCTCTTTTTTCCATTGTCCCCTCTCTTTTTTTCCCCTTTGTTCACTGTTTTGTTTCTTAAATTCCACATAGGAGTGAAATACGGTATTTTTCTTTCTCTAACTTATTTCGCTTAGTATAATACACTCTAGCTTCAACCATATCATTGCAAATGACAAGATTTCATTGTTTTTATGGCTGAGTAATATTCCATGGTATATATGTACCACATCTTCTTTATCCATTCATCGTAGATGGACACTTGGACTGCTTCCATATCCTGGCTATTGTAAATGATGCTACTGTATAAACTTGGGGTGTATATATCCTTTTGAATTGGAGTAAAGACCCAGTAGTGTGATTAATAGATCATATGGTAGATCTATTCTTAATTTTTTGAGGAACCTCTATAAAGTTTTCCACAATGGCTGCCCCAGTTTGCATTCCCACCAATAGCGCACGAGTGTTCCTTTAACTCCACACCCTCACCAACACCTGCTGTTTCTTGTGTTTTTTTATTTTAGCCATTCTGACCTAAATGTGAGGCCTGAAGCCATAAAAACCCTAGAAGAGAGGACAGGTAGTCATTTCTCTGACATCAGCCATAGCAACATCTTTCTAGACATGTCTCTTGAGACGAGGGAAACAAAAGTAAAAATAAACTGTTGGAACTCCATTAAAATAAAATCTTCTGCACAGTAATTCTGTTTTTATTTGAATATATTTTCTGGTCCAGTCAGTTCTGCCTTTTGTTTTGCTTTTCCCATCTTACCCAACCCCCTCCTGGCAGTCATGCAGTGATGTCCACATCCTCACCATCACGTTACACCAACCACTGCATTAAATTTAGCTCAATCTTGGATGTACCAACACCCAAAGAAACACAACCCCTTCTTGGCATATTCTGTCTGTGGTGTGTCTCAGTAACTTCTGTCACAGCATGTGGGCTCTGCTGCTGAGATATGGCTTCTCCTTCCAGCCCCACTGCTTATAAGCTGGCCCTCAGGGATGTTGTGGAACTTCTCTGAGCCTCCATTTCTCTCCTGTGAAATGAGCCTGAGAACATCCTCCTCTCAGTGTGGTTCAGAGAGTGAAATAAGACAGCATATGCAGAGAACTCTGTGCCCAGGAGACCCTGGAGGCCTCACTTCCCATTCTCGAAATCTCCACAGTAATTATGGCCACATTACAACAGAAAACACTTAACCAAAGTCTTACAGAGTGTTCCTAAAGAGACATCAGGCCCACAGGTATGGGCCGTTTCCTATCTCTGGGCTCCTGGAACAATGGGCAGTGCTTTCTATCACTGTTCTTACATGTTGCTTGGTAGCTTGCTGTGCTAGAAGGAGCTTCATACATTATTGATTATAATGGTGCTCAAACCCCATACAGGCTGTAATTTCCTCAGAACCTGTGGCTGAGCAGGAGAGATGGCATGTTGCTCTTAGCCCTCATGAGTCTACCCCAAATAGATGTTGTAAGGAAACAAGAATAATGGTTATCAATGATCCTTCTTATCTTCTTAAAAGCAAAGTTAAAATCAGTCCAGTTATGTTATGCAGGACCTTCCTCTCCTAAACAACTCGGCAGAGTGCTGTAGGGGAACATCATGGAACATCTGGAGCTAAAGCGAAGCATCCCTGTCCTTCCTTATTAATGAAAGTGATGGAAGACAGTAAACCAGTCCCCTACACACCAGAGAAACAGTCACCCATGTCTATGACTAGCCTGGCTAAGTAGTAAATAGCCAACTAGCAGACTCCCTTCTGAAGAAGAAATACCTTATATTTCAGCACATAGATACACATACCTCAAGGCACTTTACTGGAACATTTCATGACAATATGCTAATGCGACCAAAAAGAATTCTCCCTCTCCCTGATACTCACCTATGCCTTTGACCTTACCTGCATCCTCCTGGCCCATCCCATGGGATGACCTATGTGTCTGTTCCAATGACAGATCCTGTGCTCCCTCGGAATCTTCCAAGTGGTGCACTCTCTCTAGGGAGCAGCAGCAGATCCACAGGTGTGGGAAGAAAATATTAAAATTTATATTCATAAGCATGTTTATTTCATCATTTTTTTAAAAATCAGACTTATATATGCTTTATACTATTCATGGTATAGTAATACACAACAGGTAAAAAAATATATTTGCATGTGTTAGGGCACATGCCCTTATAACTTATGGGGATTTGGCAAAAAATGTTTGAGATAACCACCATACCAAAGACCTCCTCCAGACACAAATTCTCATCACTCACTTATGCCCAAACTCAGTGATTCTCAGATTTGAACTCTGAAAGGAGGCAAATAGTGCTGCTTCTTTGCAAAGTGCAAAGCTAGTCTTAAATCACCAGCTTGATATAATCAAAGCTGACTTTCGCTTCACTCTGTGTGCATTTGTGTTTCTCCCCGTCTCTGCTTTCCCTGAACAAATAACACCAGTTTGGATGAGGCATGGATATTGGCTTCAATACTGAGGAGGAGCACATTTCACTCTTCAGTGATTACCTGCTACCTACACTGTGAACTGCAGTTATCACACAGGCTAATGTCAGGTAGTGTCTCTGTAACACAGGTCAAATCACCTTAAGTCTTTATCTCAGACCCCAGGGAAATCCAAAGCCTTCCTGATATTTCTGTACATTCCTGAAGGACTTCTGTTCCCAAGGGTGACTCTGTCCCCAGGCTCGAGCTCCAACTCTTCATGTGTGTTTCCAATTTCCATCCCAATAGTGTGAAACATCCCCTTTGTCCATGCCCATTTTTTAAAAACCCACTGCATGGAGCTCTTCGTAATGCCTTAGACTTCAGTGAACATTTGGACACCAAACTGGGGAGTGTCATACTGTACCCCAAAACTAAGAAGGTGGAAGCATTTTTTTACTGTTCCTCTCCTAGTATCACTGATTCTCATGGTCCTGTCCCCCATATGGCAGCCAGCTTTCTGCCATCTTAGTTCATTTTTTCTTCTCTTGTATGTTGTCCCAGAAATCCACATTCTCTCCGTTCTATTGAATAAGGAAATTCAGTGGTTTCCAGCTCTGGAACTGCACATACCATTCAATTTGGTAGAGCAGAACCAGTAGAATTTCCCAGTGAACCAATGGATTTAATAGAAGGTAGTTGTGGGATAAATGACCATTTTTCCTATAGCATGAGTGTATAGCATAGATAACCACACGCTTTAACTCGAAAGCTCTTCTTGCCCTGAAATATACCCCATCCCACACCACCCCCAGGCGGAGTTAGCTAATATGCAAATTCAGCATGTGTTTAGGTGCCAGTGATGGAAGAGTACCAACATCCAAGAAAATAATTTGATATTTGACAGTGTTTAAAAGTACCCAAGGGTGCTTTCTTAGACCTGGAGATTGGAATTGCAAACCTTTGTGCTATCGCACAGGAAAGGGGATCTTTGGATTGCCAAATACACAGTCCCTTACTCCCAGGGCCCAAGGAAGCCTGATGGAACCCGTGGTCACAGAATGCCCATGAGCAGGTGGACAAGGATGAAGTCCAGTGGCCCATTTCTGCTCAGGTGTGTCCTATCCACCCTCCCCTCTACCCCTCACATACAGAGGACTTCCTCATCTGCCCCTTCCTCTTTACCACTGAAGCTAGCTTGTCCTTCTATACCCTCCTTCACTTTGCCATCCACACTTGACACAGCGTAGGGTGATTTGTTCTGCAAATGTGCAAAACTGATGACTGTCCCTGCCCCCCTCGGATAACTTCTGCAGCAGTCAAATGAGAATCCACACCTAGGGATGCATAGCAGTGTTTCTATGTGAGATTGGAGCCACTGACTCTAAGATGGTGTGGTTTTCCTCTAAGTGGGAGAGCTATGGGAGATTTTATTTTATCCTATTTTTGTCTGCACTTTCTATGAGGAAAAGTTTCTACAAGAACATTACTTTTCTTAAACAAAAAGAAAATGAAACAGTAAGTTATAGTAGGAGCAAGACTCCATTGAGAGTTCACATGGCAGGATTTCTAAGGTCAAGGGCTGGAAGCCTGCTGACATGTCCATAAGCCTGTGTAAGACTTCTAAAACTTGAATTAATTATTGCATTTAGCAATCAAGATAGTTCGCCCATGAAGCTGACATGCCTGTTTCTCTTGAAAACTCCTGTGGGGTCTGTCACCACAGCTCAGGTACCCTGTGTCCACTGTCACCTGGCATGGGGGCATTTCCGTTACTTAACAAAGGCTGTGGGGGGGGGGGTCCATTTGATTGTCTACTTCCCCAGGGAAGAGGACCATGCCGCCCCTTCACAGGTATCCCAGGTGGGCAGCGAGGGGAGAAGCTCACAGTGGACCTTACAGGTGTATGTGTTTTCTAGTAGGAAGGCAGCAGTTTGCAAGGAAGAGCTGGCTGAGCCAGTGAGAGGTGAACAGACAGTAAGAGAGCTTTATCCCGTATCTTAGAAGAGAAAGGAATAGTTGGGTGGGTGGGCCCGACCCGTTTAAATAAGAATCCAACGTCTCAGTGCTTATCAAAAGCAAACCAAGCCTCCAGGCTCTTTTCGGGTCTGTGAATCTCCAGCCCGAATCCAGGACCTTTCCTCAGGATTAAATGAAACTTCAGCCTGCTAAATAAACACAGGCACACAAAATCACTGGGAGTTGCTCACCTGGCATCAATCAACACTGCCCAGTGTGTGTCTTGGCTTGACAGCTTACTGGCGGGAGGGAGCCCTGAGCACTCCAGAACAAAAGCAAGGAGAGAAAGAAAGGAAAACTGCAAGAGAAAAGGAAATCTGTACGTTGCAAGCTCAGGAAGGAAACTAAATGAAGGGATGCAATTATCAATAGGAAGATAAAACCAAAATCAGGCAAGAGTTGGCCTTTTTTTGTGATGGCCTTTACAACTGGCGGAAAGCAGTAGCCATCACTGAATGATCTGGGGCTGGATGTTCAGGAGGAAAGGACAAGGGAGGCAAAGTCCCTGGGGTGGATCACCACTTGGCACATTCAAAAGGCAGGTAGGAGGCCAGGGGGCTGACCGGCGCCTATGGAATTCTACCCATGAAAATCTAGTAAGCAGGAGCATCCAGTGGTCAGGAATGCCAACCCTTCATCTAAAGCTAGGGTACTGTTTTGCTCTAGAAGAAGAAACAGCTGGTTTTAAGGCCAAGATCCTGTTGCTCCTAAAATCCCATCACTTTTTCCAGGGATCTGGCATAGATATATAAACCCCAAGGCAGAGACAAATACACTAATGGGAGGTACTGAAGAAATCCTGGGCTAAGTTCTTACCTGAAATAGGTTACAGAGATGTCCCCAGGGACTTCTGAGAGCTGCAGCAGGAAACTTGCGTTCAGGAAGACCGCCGGGTGGCACTCAGCTCTCCAAGCGGGAATCCATCCAGCATGGTTGTTGCTAGCTTAAGCCCACCATCTCTGGGGTGCTTTCTCTGCAAGGAATGGTCTGTGGCCTATGCCCCCTGAGTCCCTTCTGGAAATGCCCTTCTGTCCTGGGCCAGCAAGTGGCCATTTCTTCGTATGCTTGTGTGACATCTTCCAACACCACCAGCCCATGAGGCTCAGGTGCTCAGAGCTCAGGCCCACCCGCAAGGCAGGTCTAAGTCCCTGGAAATTAGTGCCTCGGAAAATCACCTCAAGGATGGTTGATGGCTGCTGGCAGATAGGCATCCACCTCCATCTCCCCAGATGGGACAACTCTGAGGCATGTTCCCTACGCTCTCCCAGAGGCCTTCAGCAGGATGGTGCCATCCAAACCTGATGAAGACAAACACTGTTGGCTGCCTTGCCTTCCCTTCCCCTTCCCTGTCTCATTTCCCCGCCCCTCCCACCCCCATGGTCCTTCCCAGGATCACCTCCCAAATAAAAACATCATGTCCTCCTTTCCTTGTTTCAGAGTCTGCTTTTGGGGAAACCAAACCCAGGCGTCTCCGAAAGTGCTAGCCAACATTCATTCTTTAGAGCTCAACTTAGAAGTCACCTCTTCTTGAAACTTTCCTTGACCTCCTCACCCCTACCTCTTCCCCAAACGTGTGAGTTTGGGTCAAGAGTCTTTTCTCAGCCTCTCTTAACACATAGAAGATGCTCAGGGTTGCTCATTAACAAATTAAAATGATGCATCTCTAGATAACAGGCAAATGCAAGGAGGGAGACCTGAGACTCCCTGCTTTCCCTCAGAGCCTCCTGTGGAAGCATCTCTCCAGCTCTAAACTGCCCTGGACTCACCTTTTGATCTGGACCATCCCTCCTTTGGAGGACATATTGATTAGTGTTCTCTGGGGACAGTTCTATTGACCATTTGGCTCTTCTCAGAAAAGTACAGCAAAAAACAACCTTTCAGATTTAGGTCAGTCTCCATTGCTCAATATTACCTGTTTTTCCTGTAAATATCTGTAGGGGGGGGATGTTAATTACCAACAGGGATCATTTCCCAAACAGCAGCCAGGTGGACCCCAGCATACAATGGACAGTGAACTCTAACCTTTAAGAGTCAAGCCTTGCATTTTGCCATTTGGCCCTGTCCACCAGGGAGCTTTTTCCTTTCCCTTGGGTATTTCCACTGGCAAAGTGGCCTCCTTAAGCTTAAAGTATCCAAGCAAAGCAGCACTAAGTCACGTCTCTACAGTTCAAAGAACAAAAGTACTTAAAATAGGTCTTCATTTGTCTGAACTCAAAGTTATTTCACCTGCAAATAAGTCAGATTAATTTCTTGGCCTGAACCCAAAGTAAATGGGATTGTGTTCATTGCATTTTAAGGTAAATGTGTCTCTTGCAAATCTGCACTAGTTCAGTGGTAGCAAAAAGCTGATAAGCCTTTCAGGGGTTCATTAGTCATTTTCAGAAGGCCTCTCTACCAGGAGGTCCACCTACTGGGTAGTGCAGGCATGTTCCCCAGGAACTAAAACTATCTAAACAGACATGTATTTCCTGGAAACAAACCAGAACAAGAGAAAATACTCTGCAATGAAAAATTAAAGTATAGCTTCTGGAGTCCTTGGAAAAAGAAAAATGCCCTGATAAGCCATATTGCTCAAGACCATAGGAAAAAGCACTGTAAGAGCTCTGCTAAACATTGAAGGGGGTTCAGGCACTGTAGGTGGGAAAAGAAGTGGAAAAGTCCTTTGCCAAATCCTTTCAATGAGCAGTGACTCTATAGGAGGCCTCTCACACAGATGAAGATGTGAGTCAAGCCAATGGGAGCCTGAGTGTGCAGAGGTTTGCTTGTTTTCTGGGACATGAGGATGCGTGAAATGAGACACCACTGTTCTGAGGAAGGATGGATGGGCCACTCACGAATTTCTTTCCTTTTCAGCTTCATGATGCTGCTTCAGACAAATCTCAATAGTGTGGCCGGTAATTGAGCTCACAGCCCTGGTGAGCACACAGGTCTACACACAGTCACAAAGGTTGGGAAACAATAGTCCAAAGACAAGAGGGAGAGGGAATGTAAAGAAAGGGAATGGGAATACAGTGCCAGTCCTCATTGTGTGAAGCAGCGTCCAGGCAAAAGCTGGAGTCTGTTGTAAATGAAAGTCCTGGGCAGGTGCTCAGAGGACAGCTGTCTCACACACACAAAGAAAGCTCATATTAAAACCACTGTGTTTACTGTACAATTACATGTACCTTTAATGTCTTATGACCATTATTCACATGCTCCATTTTTACCCGGTGAACATTTTATTTGACGTAACAAGGGATTGATTTTTCATTCTGTCTCAATCCACCATCAGTAACCTCTTTAAGAATTAGGGAAGCCAGTGCAGTCACCTGGTTGACTCTGAAAGACTTTGCCCTGACATTTTATAAACTGTTGTATAATTGAAGTGAGAAGGCTGGCAGACTTGGGTTCTTTTCCATCTAATTCCACATCACATTTTAGTCAATAAAGCACTTAACAGAATTCAAGTTTGGTGAGGCAGAGGGAGAGAGAGAGACTAAGCCTAACAGTGGTAGATAAGGTCTTCATGCTTCATAGAACCAATCCAGCTAACTCCTACCCCTTAAAATTAATCACAATGGAATAAGCCCCCCCCTTTATTTAATCAGGACATTTTATAAGTGTCAAAATAGGACAAGTGTTTTGGAAGTTATGTTGCAAATAACTTCTCAGAAACTACCTTTTATTGGGCTTTGTTGTGGCATCAAAAAAGCACAAATATCCACAGTTATCCGAAAAGGCTACTAAAATACCCCTTCCTTTCCCAACAACCATTTGTATAAAGATAGTTTTCTTTATATAATGCAACCAAAATAACATAACACAACAGATCAAATGCAGAAGCAGATATGAGAATCAAGTTGTCTTTATCAACTCAGGCATTAAGGAAATCCACAAAAATGTAAAAAACAAAAACAAAAACAAAAACCCAAAAAACCAAACAAAAAACACCCCACTTTTCTCTCTGTTTTTGTTTAGGAAAGTATAGTTATTTTTATTAAAAATATATTAACATTCAATGGCTTTACTATTGTTCTTTCAAGATGAACTAATGAATATTTTTATTTTTCTGTTTCAATTCTAATACAGTGAATATTCAATTTCAATAGATGTAGCCCACATAAATTAAGACTCTTTGGGGTCTTCAGTAATTTTTAAGAATATAAGAGACTCCGGGACCAAAGAGTTTGTGAAGTGCTATCTAAGTTCTCACCAACTTAGTTTTATAGTGAAAGGTGGAATCTTTGGTCTACCGACATCTATTCATCAATTTCAATCACAAGAAAGTCAAGATGTTGAAGGAATCTTTGAGGCATTCTGGAATGGTTTCCACACCAGTGTGTCAGTCAAGCTCCGAGCTTAATCCTTTGACCAAAAGCTCTTCCATGGACTCCACCAAGTCTGTACAGCAGGGCAACAACTTAGTCTTACTAACTCTTCTCCTAAGGGCCCCTTGCTCTTTCAAGGAAGGGACTTCTAAGATTAGGTGATTGCATCAGGGAGGGGCAGAAACATGTCAAGTCCCAAGGACACACTTCCTTCGGGGGCCATCTCCTCACACAGTATTTCTCAATCACCACAAACAGCTTGGAGTTGCCGAAGAGAGCAGACACAAAGCAAATGAAAGTCCCCAGCCCTGCTTTGCAGGAAATAATGAAGAAACAAAACCACCCCAGGAGGTACGTCTTAGACACTTCCTGCACCTGTTTGGATTCCTTGAGGTGGCTGAGATGGAGATGAAGGATGCTCTGGCAAGATGCCACATGCACCCCACTGTTGGGCCCTGCAGGTAGGAGCACCCCACCTGCTTGCTCCTATATATTGTTTTCTAGAAATAATGTGGATAAGGCTCAAGGGCTCTTGAGAGGTCCCCAATTGTGGAAGAGAACCTCAAACTTAGAAATTCCAGAACAGTTAATAATCACAATCTGAAAACGCAATGATGGTGGCCATTGGTGTTGGTCAACTGTCAAACCAACTTCTCAAACTTGAAAATGCCAAGAAGTTGCTTCCCTTAAGCAGTCTTGCTTCAGAACACTCACCAGGAAAATAGCTAACACAGACGATGCAGAGTACAAGAGGACGCCCACCTCCTCTTATAATTCCTGAAGAATACCCTGTTGCCTCTTTGGCATCAGATGATAAAAAAATATGTTTCAAGCATTCTGTTACTCTTATTTTCAACCAAAGGCTGCGTACCACTATCTATGTGATGTTTTATTATTGCAGGTTTATAAAACATTTAAATTATATGTGAAATGATACACTTGATTTGTTGATTAAGAAAATAGCAAAGTTTTGTTTTGTTTTTTTAAAGCTATTTCTATCCCTCACGAGAAGACAGGAGCCTATGTGTTCAGTTTCATATCCTGGGGGTCACAACAGTGCCTCACTCATCATAATTTAGTTTTTTGTAATTTATTCATGCATTTATTTACTTGTTCAACAAAATTCTAAGTTGAAAAATTTCAAATAAATATTTCAAAATGCAAATCATGGGAAATATGACCCCAAAAGTCACAATCACCTAGTAAATATGAAATAATGCAAATAAACAAAAAACAAACAAATTTTAAAAATGAAATAGTGCTATGTGAGGTAACTAGTTGTTTGGGGCTAAAAAGTGCATCCACCTCGTACAGATGATTTTTTTAAAAGATATTCAGTAATTTGTCCAAAGTCACACTTAATTTTTTCAAGAATCAAGAATCAAGAAAATGTTGGGAGATTTCTCCTTCACTGCTGGTCCCCAAATAGATGTTTAAAAAATGTTAGCTTCTTTCCCTTTTCTCTGAATTCTGATCCCAGTCATTTTCCACCAAATTTCCTTTTTTTTTTTCTTTGTCCTTGGTCATCGACATGAATTGAATGTGATGAAATAGATTCATTGACTCGGTCACAGAGGAAAAAGATCATGAACAACTTTGGCTCCCAGCGAGCTCAGTTGATGGATGAATCCTAGCTCTTGGGGATTGTGCTTCAAGGGATACACCTGCCTAAGGTGGTTAAGGAGAGATCTATTTCTATAGAGAGAACAACCATAAATCAGAAAGAGATAAAAGCATTTAAAAACAACAAAGCAGGCAACATTTTTTGAGTAATTGAGCTTAGTTTTAGAGAACAAGAAATGTCTGTGTCAGTCCTTGTCTTTCAAACATTATTCTCTGTTTGGTTAAGCTATACAAACACCAGGACTCTGATGTAAGGAAGACTTTTCTTTTTGTATGTTGTACATAAATGTCTTTAATCTTTTGAGTTAGGAATTTATTGGTTGAGTCTTCATGGGTAAATTCAGCAAAGCTCTGAAATGGTTTTTCCTCTGAAAAGAAACAGCAGGGAGAAGACAGAGAAGGGTCAGTGAGGCTCAAACCAGAAAACCAATCCCCAACCCCCACTCCGCAAAGAAAAGTGTTTTCCTGGCACAAGAGAATAGGTGAAAGTCTGGCTGACCTTTAGCCAGCTTGACTCTGGGGTGTAGGTCAGGTGGGGGCAAAGGGGCTGCCACTGAGCTTAGCTGTTGCAAATGAAGGTGCTTGGGATTTCAACAGCAGCTACAAACAAACCCACACCATAGGAGCCTCACAGTTGTGCTCTGGCCACTTGCTCTGGTTCTTCTTTCTTTTTGTCGTTTCTACAGTGCCTTGGTCAAGGCCACATCACAGCCAAGGGCAGCTCATGAGCTGGGATTCAGCCAGCTCTCCTCTCCTTCGTGGGCTATTGAGATCAAGCAAGAGTGCTTCGTGGGTTGGTTGGGAGACAAGGAGAGTGTATCAGAAGAAACAAAGGCTGCTGCTTCTGGTTTCACTTCTGTTCCCTCTCCTACTATCCCTGCTCCCAGCCTCTGTCCCCCCACCTCTGCATTTCCAGCTCCATGAAAAGATTTTGCTCAGAATATTGTCTGCAGAAGGCAGCTGGATCTGCGACAGTTTTGCTTGATTGTTTTAACAAGAAGGGTGATATTTTAACGTTTGAAATAGATGAAATAGGTCTTAATCTCAACCCTCAGGAGTCTTGGAATTTGCATTTTTTTTTTCCTGGGAATTTACAAAGGGTAACTCTACAAGAGGTAAACCTAAGGAGTCTTAGAAATCGGGCATATTCATTTGCCAGGGCTGCTGTGACAAGTGACACAAACTGGGTGGTTTAAACAATATAAATTTAATGTCTCACCATTTGGAGGCTGGAAGTCTGAAATCAAGGTGGGGCCAGGTTGGTTCCTTCAGAGGGCCATGGAGAAAGGATTTGCTCCATGCCTCCCTCCTAGCTTCTGGGGGTTTGCTGGCAACCGTCGGCGTTCCTTGTAGAGGAACTTAGAGAGACATCACTGCAGTCCCTGCCTTCATGTTCACATGAGTTGTCACTGATTGAATAACTGAGTAAGTGGAGGAAGGAATGAATGAGTGAGTGTATTCACAGGCTCGTTCAGAGTCTAATTTACCCAGATTGAACAACTTGAACGCTGGGGTTAGAAAACTTGGGTTCAGGGGCGCCTGGGTGGCATAGCGGTTGAGCGTCTGCCTTCGGCTCAGGGCGTGATCCCAGCATTATGGGATCGAGCCCCACATCAGGCTCCTCCGCTGGGAGCCTGCTTCTTCCTCTTCCCACTCCCCCTGCTTGTGTTCCCTCTCTCGTTAGCTGTCTCTATCTCTGTCAAATAAATAAATAAAATCTTTAAAAAAAAAAAAAAAAGAAAAGAAAACTTGGGTTCAAACTCTCCACCGAGGCCAGCTGAGGCTCAGTCCTCTCAGGACCTTCCAGAGTGCTGCATAGGGACAGGAGTGGGGTATTCACCCACTGGAGCGCCCCTCCATGGGCCAAGAGCTGTTCCACACCTGTGTTAACTGTCACCTCTCCGTCTTCCAGGCTCTGAATTCATGAGTGACTGGACACTTCTCCAAAACTGAGCCAGAGACAAGGACTTGGTGCCTATAGTTTTTGGAGAAGTGATCCCAGGAAGCCAGAGTGCGGAAGTGAGGGCAATGAGACAGAAAAGGAGGAAAAGCAGGACTGAGTGCCCCACTGAGTGGTTACCGCTGCAGGTGTCCCCCTGGGACCCTGTGGAATGTGCCTCAGAACTGTCCTCCAAAGGACTCCCTTATGCACAGATCATCCTTTGTTCTGGGAGTGCTGTGGGGGCATAAGCTCCTGCACTATAGGGAGACAAGGCTGTAGTCTTGAGGTCCTCTCCCACTCCTGCAGTCCTAATTCAAGATTGGACACCTCTGGGGGATGGCTGTGACTGCCTCCCCCCTTCCCCCATGCTCCCCTCCTGCCCCTCCAGTCCTTCTCCTTGCCTGTGCCTGAGCAGCCACCTCTGCTCAGATTCTCAGACAGCCCAGCCCAGGTGCCATGCTTCCCCCAGAAAAACCCCCAACTCCTGCCTGTCAGCTGGAGCCCTTCACCATGTGGAGCCAGCTCTTCTCGCTGACTCCTCAGCAACTTCCCTGGCATCCCGTGGGTGCCTTCCAGGTTTGAGGCCTCCAGCAAATGGTCCGGCTCACCTGCATAGCCTTTCCCTACCACCTCCCTCACTGAGAAATCCTACCTATTTTGCAGGCTCTGACTCTCCCATGAAGTCTTCTAAGATTGCCTCCCACCCCGCAAAAACACACAAAAACACACACATCACACATACGGCATATGCACACACCACATCCACTCCCTCCACACATACACCACACATCACACACACATACTCACCTCCCATCACCCACACACATACCACACACACAATATAGTATACACCAAAAACACACACAACACACACACACCACCACAACCTACACAGGCATATACCATGCTACACATGCACGTGTGCATGCACACCCACCTACCCACACACACACCCCAGCACCAGTTCCCCACTGTGTGTTCTTGTCCTGTTTTAGCTCTGTTACTGGTCACCACACTTGCCTTCATGTTACGGTTATTTATATTTCCTCCCACCTTTTTCTTATTTGGTCCATAGAAGTAGATTCTATGTCTGGTTAATTTTTGTTCCCCAAAACAAATCAGCTTCACAGGCACAGCGGCCTCAGTGAACACTGGGTGAATTAAACTGAATATGATAAAATTGGAGCTAATTTAATAGGTGGAAGACACAGAACAAGTAAATGCACAGCAGAGGAGACTCCACAGGCCCTGAAGGAAGGTGAGCTGGGCATTTGCTTACCTCCACAATGGCAAGGACTCATCCCCTTTCCAACTGTATACCCACCATGACGCACATCCTGACCTCGGAACCATGACAGCAGGAAACAAACCTCTGCGCCTTGGGTCCTGTGGCTCAAAGGTCCCCTCTGTTGGCAGCAGTGAAGGACCCACCGGGGATGTTCGACCAAACAGAAGGGAGGCTGGGGCTACTGAGGGCTGGCCTAGCTCGGCCAGGACTTGGATTTCTATCAGAAGATCCTGGGAAGCTGCTTCAGGGCTTGGAGCTGAGAGGCAATGTGACTGAGGCTGCACTTTAATAACCGACTATTAGGTATATTTATGTGGAAAAATCTTCACATTTTGCAAATAAGCCAGGTATGCGTTGTCTGCCTCATCGGGAATTCCACACACAGCTTGATGCGCTCACAAATTCACAATTCAGAATTAATTGGTTTTTAGGCCATGCATTTAGGTCAGATCACCCAGACACTCCATTTCATGTGGTGAAAAGAAATTAAGTCAATTTTCCCCCTGCCAGACCCTCAGCTCTCATCTTGCAGGCCTGGCGAGCTGTCCCTCTGCACGCACCGGAGGAGACAACCTTTAAAGGCATTCTCATTATTTCTCAGGGAGATGTCATTAAGTACTGTAAACATGTCCTGAATGAGTCCATGTCACAAAGACTGCAAAGTGTTTATAGAATAAAAACCTATAAGCACCAAAATGAGATAAAACGGGGAGGGGAGAGAGTAAGAGGGAAAGAGAGGGTTTTTTTTTTTTAAAGGAAAAGGAAATGTCTTCTTGACCAACATGTTAAGCTAAAGGTACAAACTGTAAGGTGTACTTGCTCTGGGGAGCTTTGACCAGATGAAAGCAAGGATGGAATCTAAGGGGTATAAGGGCCCACCCTTCCTTTTCTCAAGCTCCCGGCAGACATCACTAATCGATCACACCCATTTTTCTCTGAACTCACACCTGGCAGACATCACCAATTGATCACACCCATTTTTGCCCTCTGAATTCACACCTGGCCTCAAAATTCTTGG
The DNA here is from genome assembly GCF_002007445.2 of Ailuropoda melanoleuca. Taxonomy (NCBI): domain Eukaryota; kingdom Metazoa; phylum Chordata; class Mammalia; order Carnivora; family Ursidae; genus Ailuropoda; species Ailuropoda melanoleuca. The sequence goes on from NC_048230.1 coordinate 91,342,094, forward strand.
CAAGAAAATCATCTAATCAAGCAGTCTGAGTTGAGTTTAAACTTCCTGATGCTTCTGTTTGCAAGAGGTTCAGGGTGTCCCTATTTCAAGTCTACGACACTCCGTTATAACAAGGAGAATGACTGGCCAAGATGATATGAGGGCACTGTCTTTCTGAACATCATAAAATAACATATAAGTATTATTTTACTCTCCATTGCTGTTTACAATCAAGTTAAGGAGAAAAGAGCCTCAAAGTCAGCATTGCTTTTAATCCCCCAGAGCTGATATGTGTGCATAGAATCCAGGTGATGTCTAGAACAGAAGGTGCATGGAACGAAGGAGGATCAATGTGTTCATTTCCAAGAAGGAATGGTAGTGTCAAGGCTCTTTCTGGGGCTCCACCTTCAGCTACCAGAAACACTTTGCTTTTCCCCTCATGCACATAGAAATGCCTAGGAGTTTACACCCCTCAACCAGGGGCAGGCCAGCTACTGACAGTGTTAAAGCAGCCACCTTGCCTTGGGATGGGAAACTTCTGAGCCACACATGATGCACCAGCTTCCCCACGGGCTCAGGCTAAAGCCACTTTCTGCACAATTTTGAGATCACATACCTGCTTGGCTTCCTCCCTTTCTACCCTACTTTTTCCAACTGCTCACCATCCCTGGGAATACTTGTTTAATACATTATCACTTGTACATGAACTGTCCTCTTCGACACTGCATACCTTTCCTTTGTTTTGTCAGTCTAAGGTAGGCCGGACCTGCTCCTAGGACCCCACTTGACATCTTCCTGCAGGGTGTGCCTGGCCAGGGCTCCATACTAGGGAACAGAGTGCAAGTTTTCTGTCATGATGAGAATGCCCATCACCTGCCCCACATGCCGTGAGCTATGCAGGGACTGCCTGCCAGGCAGCCCTGGAAAAAATGTCACTACATGGGGTGACACAAAACCACTAAAGATCACCAAAAATCTTCCTAGAAGAAACTACAGGGGAACACCAATCTCTGATAGGGATTTTTGGAAAAAATTTTCAGGTGTATAAAAATATTTACTGAAGAAACAGAAATTACAAGGAAAAAATAACAAAATAAAAATCATACCAACACCCAGGAATGACTGATACTAACATTTTGTTATACATTTTTAGACTTCTATGTACACATATGCAAATTTAACTTTAAAATTAGAGTAGGCTTTTTTATAATCTGCTTTCATTTAATCATAAATGCTAACCACAGAGTTAGCATTTGTGAGGCTAGTAAGTAATTTACAAAGTAGTTTTATTCATTCTATTTATTGTATTTCACAGGTACAATCGCTTGTTTTGTTTTTAAATAAACAGGGAGAACTTTTGCAATAAGAGGGTTGTTAGTTTCTGAAAAGCAATGACTTTATGGGACTATTCTCTATTCAAATAGGGTCAATATTATTCAAAACAATCTTTAGTGGGGGCGCCTGGGTGGCTTAGTTGGTTAAGCATCTGACTTTTGGTTTCAGGCTCAGGTCATGATGTCAGGGTCATAAGATCGAGCCCCATGTCAAGCTCTACATTCAGCAGGGAGTCTGCTTGAGATTCTCTCTCCCTTTCCCTCTGCCCCTCCCCCCACCCCAACCATGGCTTGTGCACTCTCTCTCTCAAATAAATAAATAATCTTTAAAAAAATCTTTGGTTGTAAAATTTACCCTAGAGCTTATGATACTTCTTTTCACCAAAATGACAGGACTCTTCATATGTTTTTAAAATCAATCAGAGCCAATCGTTTGATAAAGCAGAGGAGAAATGGTTAAAAATGTCTATAGTTAAAATGAAAATGTGGCAAGAAGACTACTGAGTTGGATGCTCTGAAGCCTGTGAGGGGAGGAGGTCCATGTTTCAGGGAAGGACCACACATAGGGCCCTTGAGCAGTCCACACACAGAAGCATTGAAAGGATATCATCCGCTTAGATTTAGGTTGCTATTTTGTTGTATTCATTTTTTTTAAATAATGGTCTCATTACTTCCAGAATACACTCACAGGTTATGATTTTCATTTTTGTTTCCTTTCTATGCTGGGCCTCTGCTCCAACTCTGGTCTGTGCCTGGAATATCCCATGTCCCTGTCAAGACTTCTCAGACCCCTCCAGTCTGAATCTGCCCATTCTGGATGGAATGCTGAGTCCCTACTGTGCTGGCCCCTCTCAGAACCCCAGACCACAAGAAAACCCGACCTGTTCCATCTTTGTTAGCCCCACTGTGCCCAGGGCAGGGTTCTTCTCAGAGTTGAAGCTTGAAATTCTGAATGGGAAAGTCCTGCTCCCATATCACACAGGAGAGAAATTGAAGCTTATACAGCCGGTCCCTTTCCCCCTGCCAGCGCTCTGCTGCTGGAGCATGGCACCTCAAGACGTGGCACGCAGCATTCACTCCAGACTCTTGCTTCACAAAACTCAGGTACATATGCATTATCATGTGTTTCAAGGCCAGCAGTGTTTAGTCTTTCTTGGAGTTCACTGCGTGTTGCTTTCCATCTGGAATACACCCCTCGACATTAGAACTGAAATCTTTTACCTGGAGTCATCATCTGGAAATTCCTAAAATTGAATCCATTTTTTTTTCCTTGCAAGAAGTACATGCCACTTTCAGCAGATTCTGAAAGGAGTCTTTGTTTGTTTTCTATGGCTACTGTAACCAGTGAACACACCATGTCTTAAAACACAGATTTCTTTTCTGACGTTTCTGCTAAGTTAGAGGTCCCACATTGGTTTCACAGGCATTACATTGACATATGGGTAGAGTTGCAGTCCCTCTGGAAACTCTAGGGGGCCACTGCCTGAGGAGAATCTGTTTCTTTGCCCATTCCAGCTTTGAGAGGCAGCCTCTTTGCCCAACTTCAAAGCCAGCAAGGCAGGAGTGGGGCTTTGAGTCCTTCCCCTGTGCCTGTCTTCTATAGTCACGTCTTCTGAACTCCCCGTTTCTGCATTTCTCTTCCACTTTTAAGGATTCTTGTGATTACATTGAGCCCCCACAAACACCTTCCAAGAGAAAACAGACGAAAAGGCACGTCATGAAATGTGATGGGTACTCACTCATACGTCAATACTTGATTGATATTTCATGTGTCAAGTATCTGTTGAGGATTTACTCTATGCCCATCTGTGTGCTTAGACAGTAAGACACAATCAGAAACAAAAGAGGTATAGTGTGACAGCTATCCTGATTTATCCAAGACAAAGTTTTCCAGGGATGTAGGATTTTCAGTATGTTTTCCAGGGATGCAGGATTTTCAGTGCCAAAACTGAGACAGTCCAAGGCAAACTGAGATCATGGCACACTCTAGGTGCAGTCTCTGCCCTGAAGAGTTTATAACCCAGTGCAGGACGTGAACAAAGTGCCATTGAGCATACTTCCCCAGTGGCTGTATGCACTTTAAAGAGGAAAGGGGAGGGCAAGATAGAGATGAAAAAAACGGGTGGCATGTCTTCCTCTGCGAGCACCCGTTTTGGATAACATTGATTGCACCCAAACACATGACAGAGGCAGGATAAGTGCTATGCACATGATCTTTAAAGCTCACAAGGGCCTCATGAAGTGAGGATAGCTATTGCCTACACCTTGCAGAGGAAAAAAAAACAAGAGAAATAATTTGTCCAAACATCACAAAACTACTGTTTTAGGTCAGGTTCCCCAGAAAAAGACCCTGACACAAGGAATCATGAGAAAGCAGTTTATTAAGGAAATGCTTCCAGGAGAAATGAGAAGCTAGCAAGATTTAGGACAAGTTCCAGAGAGGGCGCTTCTTTTGATCCGGCAACGGAACTCCAGGGTGTTAAGTTACCCCTCAGTTTCTCCCAAAAGGAAATGGGGTTCATTCTCCCACACCCTGAATTGGCTGGCTATGGACCATTCTGGGAGGCGTTTCTGGCTCTTTCTGCCATATGGGCAAAGCAGCTTCTGCTCAGAAACTGGCCACCAAGCAAGAGTTCCATACTTGGGGCTGTTGAAAACAGAAGCCCACCAAGGCTGGGAGAGAGGACACGGAAATAGAGAAGGTAGCCAAGGTGCTCTGCATGGAGTATCAGCAGCAACCACATTTCTTCAGCTAGTAAGCAGCAAAGCAGAATGTGAAGTTCCAAAGAAAGGCTGCTAAGCTTCTCTTCCAATCCATCTACTTTCACATTCTTATGAATTTTCTTAAAACCTAAGATTTTTGTGTTTTTTTCCCAGATTTTTTTCTTTTGGAGGAATACTTCTATTTACCAGGATTGTTGCCACAAATATTAAAACTCCAAGCGTGCTTCCATTAAAAATTGACTGTCGGTGTAGCAGCGTGGCGCGTACGTAATATACCACAGTTTCCTTCTGACACTTGACCTGCTAATAACAGAGAACTAATTAGCATATCACTGATAAGATTATAAAGATTAAATACAACTCTCTGGATCTCAGTGATTTTTCAAATGGCTTTTAGGCGTCGTAACCCACGTTCGAATTTCCTTATACAAACAGGTTGTAGTTATGGTAGTGCCTCTGTGTAAATGCGAGTCTAGGAGGCAGTATTGTGTCTTCTCAGAATTATTATAGGAGTGGTAACTCCTAATTTCAAACATCAGAAGGCCTTCTAATTCACTGCAAATGTGATGTTATAGTGTGACCTTGGGTCTTTACTATCTCGGAGAACAGATCCTTTATGGGTTCCAGATGGGAAGTGTAAAGTTAATAACCCCTTGTAGACTAACACCCATATGTTTTCCATGCACTACAGAGATGTACTTTGTTCATAGTGTCATTTATTTAAATGAAATTAACATACAAATGATGATAGATTGTTGTTTCCAAAATTTGTGCTAGACATAGCAAAAAAAAAAAAAAAGAAGTATTTAATATAGGCATCAAAAAGTCTGAAAGAAGAAATGGGTCATCCAAATGGTGATTAAAGATCATCAACCTCTCATAATTGTCTGTGTGTGCGTGCATGCGCGCACGCGCCCTGTATGTTTGGAAGAAGCCATTTTCATTCCCCAAAATTAACACAAAAATCACAGTTCAAACCTGTCAAACATTTATGTGTTTGGATTACTTAGGACTAGGTTTGACCACAAGTAACAAAGATCCACAATGGTGACTGAAACAAGAAAGAAATTCATTTTTCTCAGGCATAAAATCCAAATCTGCCCCCAAAATTCCTTACAGCTCACTAATCAGTTATCTCTAAGCTCGGGCCCTGGTCTTCACGATCCAAGATGGCAAACCACATTTCCTTTTCAAGCAGGAGGCTGGGTCAGTTGTCTTTGAAGGAAGAATCCACAAAGGGGCCCCACACTTCTGTTTGTATCTTATTGGCTTGACCTGGTCACATGGCCATGCCTAACCCCATGGGAGCCTGGGGAATGTAGTCTTTTATGTGAGTAGCCAAGGGCCCTGCTAAAAACTGGGGGTATATGACTGTGGACAAGGGGTGAATGGATCTCAGGGAATAAAAACAGTCTCTGTCATAAGCATTTATGGTAATTTCTAAAGATGCGAGTATGCTGATTTCAATAAGGACTATTTCTGTTTCCTCTTTGTTTGAGCCCAGAGGGAATTGCTTTTATCCCTCAGCTTGCTTATTCCAGAGTTAGAATTAAATCTGAGGCCAACTCTTAATTGCCATGTTGAATGTTCCTTTTGGAACATATGAAATAAATCTGTGGCAACTCCAGGTCCCTTTGGCAGGACCCAGTTCTGTAATGGTACTTTTATTGCTTCAGGGACAGACAGCCTCCTCACCCAAGGCCATGCCTTTTCTTCCAGGAGCCCCACATGCAGTGACTTATCCATGCAGGGCAGATGACCATTTGGTGATTATAATCTTTAAGAAGAATGAGCTGTATGGAGGAGAATGGGCATCTGGCTACCTGAGCTCCATCTTGGCTCTGCCATATCCAGGCAGTGTGATGCTGGCTGAGTCGATTTCCTCCTCACTAACATCAAGATAACAACCCCTGTTTCAAAGGTTGTTGAATTAAATCAACTAATATGGGTTAAAAGGCCAGCTTTTCAACGTCCCTCTAAGGGGACGTGAATGCCCCAGGCTAAGGTAGAATGTATTCCCAAATAAATGGTCAAGGACATGACTTGGCTTTCTTATTGAACTTTGCAAAGTTCAGGGAATTCTCAAATATTCTCAGGAATATTCAAAACAGCCTCATTACACTGAGGGCTCTGATTTTTCTTGTGGTGGCCAACTTTTTCTTTAGTTAGTAGCCACACTAACTATGTTTAGTTTTTGACCTTGGGTGGTTACTCCAAGTATTGGATCATTTTCCTACCTTTTACTCCAGGCCCAGATATTTTACTCCCTTAAAAAAAACGACAGAAATTTAATGTACTTATTCTCAGAACATCAGTTGAATCACTGATGCAAAATATGGAAAACCTAAGGATAGCAGGTTAGAGTAGTGGTTCTGAAAGTAGGGTTTGTGGACCAGGAGCGTCAGTATCAGCTTGAAACTTGTCAGAAATATAAATTCTTGGGCCCCAATTCAAACGTACAGAATCATAAACTGAGAACAGGATTCAACAATCTGTTTTAACCAGCTCTCAACAGGAGTCCTATAAAATCTGAGAATCACTGCTCAAGAGGAACCCAAAGGATATAGACAGGAGACCCTTCCTTGAGAATCGTGCACTAGTCTTAAATCCCCCTACCTATGCCATATGCAGTGAGCATTTGGAGGCTTACCTTAACACAAGCTTACCTTGACACAGTGTTGGTCCTGTGACTTTGCAGGGGTAAAAAAACCAACTATACATTTGTGAAAATTTTAGAGTGCATAAATAATAGACTTGGCCAATCTTTCCCTACCTGTTCTCCAGTTAAAAAAACAAACAAAACAAAACAAAATAAAACCAAAAAAATGGTTGATAAACTTTTAAGCCACATGACCTGAAAAAAGGCTCCAGCTGCTGACGGTGGATCTGACCACTCCACAGGCAATAAAGGGCTGGCTAACCTGCCTTTATTTGCTTTCTGCTCAAGATAAACATTTATCACTGGGTGTATTGATTAACACCGTATCACTTCCCTCCTTACACTTTCACAAAGGGAGCAGGCTCCCCTTGGGAACTCAAACCTTTGTGGGGCTCAAGAGACCTCACGTGCTCCTGTGGCTAGGAAGCACTGTGGGCTACAAGGAAGTCTGGGACCCCCTCTGCCACGGAGAGGCCAGTCACCATATTCCAGAGATGGTTTGAGTATTCGTGATGCTCTTCCTGGGGGAGCCAATCAGGGAGCAAAATGGTTACTACAGAATGAGATGTGGAATCCACCGTATGGTGCAGAAAGGCTCAAGTGCAGAATCCCTACTGAAAATGTCGACATTATTCATGGCCTGGAAAATAGGCTGCAAATAAACCTTTCAGTTTTTGAAGTTCTGCTTCGTTTTTGTATTTTTATTTTTGTTTTTTTCTATTTTTGCCAATGATGGAAAGGCAGGGCTAGAGAGAAACCAACAATATTGGCTTGACTTGCAATTTACAAAAGACCTATTAATGATATTAATGAGTAGCTATGGTGTGAGAGTGTTTTAATATTTGAGGCTGCCTCTGTTCCTATCTAGAAGTCTGTGCAGTATAAATTATAAATAGATGGATAAATATGTATTGATTCACCACCAACTCTTTCTCTGAGCTTTTGTTTTTCTGTTGATACCCAATTCCTATAGCTAACAATGTGGTTTTTGAGCCTATATAACTGTTGAATTAAATCATCTCTATTTTAAAACCATGATTATGTATCCTGAGAAGGATATTTTAGTTAAACATAGTTTAAAGGGGTTAATTCATGACTAGTTACATACTGTGACTAACCTGACCTGACCTACTGTTTTCCAGATAAATCATTGTGGCATTAAATTTAACAGTTTCTTATTTTGCTATTTTGGTCCTGGAGAGAACCGTGGTGGATCCTTTAAGGGAACTGATATGGAAGAAAGGCTTTGGAGCTGTACCTGTGAGTCCCTGGAGAACCAATGATGAGAATCATTGGCTACAGTTGCTTTTTCATGTTTTTCTGCAGATATATTCTTGCTTAAAAACTTAAAAGTAACCCTTTTTGGGCAATAATTGTAGATTCATATGTGGTTGTAAGAATTAATACAAAGAAATTCCATGTACTCCTTAGCCAATGGTAACACCTTGTAAAATTATTGGATACTATCACAACTGGGATATTGACATTGAGAGCATCAAGATTAAAACATTTACATCACCACGAGGCTCCCTCATGTTGTGCTTTTACAGGCATACTTGTGTCTTTCTCATCTTACCCTTCCCTTCACTCCTGGCAACCACTAATTTGTCCTCCGCTTCTATAATCTATATTTGGTCATTTCAAGAATGTTTTATAAGTGGAATGACACATTATGCAATTTTTGGAGGTTTAATTTTTTCCCTTCAATATAATTCTCTGGAATTCATCCAGGTTATTGCATGTATCAATATTTTGCCCCTTTTTAATGCTGAGTAGTATTCCATGACATGGATGTACCACATTATATTTAACAATTCACTCACTGAAGGACATCAAAGTTGTTTCAGTTTGGGGCTGTTATGAATACAGTTGCCATAACTATTTGTGCACAGATTTTTGTGTAAGTATAAGTCTTCACTGCTCTGGAATAATGTTCAGGAGTGCAATTGCTGAGTCATATGGTAGAAGCATCTTTTGTTTTGAAAGAAACCAGTGAATTGTTTTCCCACGCTGGCTGTGGCATTTTACTTTCCCACCAGAAATACAAGAGGGATTCAATTTCTTTGCATCCTACCCAGTTTTTGGTATTGTCACTATTCCTTACTGTAGTTTCAAATTTCATTTCTCTAATGGGTAATGATTTCCCTAATCCCTAATTAATTTCCACGTGATTATTTGCAATCTGTGTATCCTCTTCCATGAACTGTCTCTTCCTGCCCATTTTTAAATAGGATTGTATGGCTTTTTGCCATTGAGTTTTGAGAGTTTTTAACATATTCTATACACTAGTCCTCTTTGGATGGGTGATTTGCAAGTATTTCCTCCCAGTCTGTGGCTTGTCTCATCCTCTTAATGGGGTCTTCCTTCCACAAAGCAAAATTTTTAATTTTGACAAAATCGAATTTCTAAAATTTTTCTTTTATGGATCATGTATTTGATGTCAAGTCTAAGAGCCTTTACTTCATCATAAATGTTTTCTTCTAAAAATTTTATAGTTTTACATTTGCATTTAGGCCCATAATTCATTTTGAGTTAATTTTTGTCTAAGCTTTGAGACTTAGCCTTTTATATTTTGCCTATAGATGGCCAATTACCTTATTGAAAAGGCTATCTTTGCTCCATTGAATGACTTTGGCAACTTTGTCAAAACTCTTTTGGGCAAATTTATAGTGGGTTTATTTCGGGTTCTCGATTCTGTTCCACTGATCTATGTGTCCATCCCACTGCCAGTTCCACACAGTATTGATTACTGTAGCTACAAATAAGTCTTAAGTTCCAATAAACTGTGTCTTTCCACTTTGTTCTTCTTTTTCAAAATTGTTTAAGCTATTTTAGTCCCTTTGCTTCTCCATACAAATGTTAGAAGTTTCTTGCTTATATCTAATCGAATTTTTGCTGGAATTTTGATAGGAATTTCATTAAACCTGTATGTGAATTTGGGAAGAATCGACGTCCTGACCATATTGGGTTTTCCAATCCACGAACACAGTGTGTATTCTCCATTTACTTAGGTCTTCATTAGTTTCTTTCAACAGAGTTACATAGTATCAGCATATAAACCCAGTATTTATTTTGTTAAATTTATACCTAAGCAGTTCTTTTTGGACAATTAAAAATGGTATTACATTTTGTTGTCCATTTGTTCATTGTTCATTGTATGTAAAAATTCAATTAGTTTTTGTGTTTCTCTTATATCCTACAAACTTGCTAAATTCACTTATTAGTTCCAATAGATTTTTTTTTGTAGATTTTTGGGGAGTTTCTATGTAGACAAGCATGTCATCTCCAAATAGAGACAGTTTTCTTTCTTTCTTTCTGATATGTATGCCTTTTATTTACTTTCCCTGCCTTATTGCATGTCCTAGAGATTCCAGCACTATGTTGAATAAGACTAGTGAAAGTGAACAGCATCTCTTTTTTCAGTCTCTGGGGAAAGCAGTCTTTCACCAGTAAGTATGTTAGATGTGGGTTTATGTAAGTGGTCTTCATCATGTTGAGGATGTATTCCTCTATTCTGAGAGTTTTTTTTATCATGAATGGGTGTTGAATTTTATCAATTGATTTTTCTGTGTAGATTGATATAATCATGTGATTTTTCCTCTGTTGACTGTTAGTATGGTTAATGACATCCACGGATTTTCAAATTGAACCACCTTGCATTTCTGGAATATATCCAATTTGGTCATGGTATATAATTATTTTTATATATTACTGTGTTCTAATGTTTTAGGGATTTGTGTGTGTTTGTGTGTGTGTGTCTGTGTGTCTATATTCAGGAGGTATATCAAGTTATAGTTTTCTTTTGCAATGTCTTTGGTTTTGGTATCAGGGTAACACTAGCTTTATAAAATGATTTAGGAAGTGTTTCTTTTGTCTTCTGGAAGAGACTGTTCAGAATTATTGTTAATTTTTTTTAATGTATTTAGAAGCATTCTCCAGTGAAATCATCTGGGACTGGAGATTTCTTTGGAGGGATGTTATTAAATTACCAATTCAATTTCCTTCATAGTAACAGGGCTATTCAAATATCTATTTCATATTGGGTAAATTGTGAAAGTTTATGATTTTCAATAAATGCATCCATTTCAGTTGTCAAGTTTATGTGCATCAAGTTGCCTTGATGCTCATAGTATTTCCTTATTACTATTTTGTTGTCTGCATGTCTGCCATGATACTGCCCTTTCATTCCTGATCTTAGTAATTTGCATCTTCTGTTTATTTTCTTTGTAATCTTGCTAGAGGTTTATCAGTTTTATTGTTCATTTCAAAGAACCCACTCTTTCTCAAGAACCATATGATCCTCTCAATTGATGCAGAAAAAGCATTTGACAAAATACAGCATCCTTTCCTGATTAAAACCCTTCAGAGTGTAGGAATAGAGGGTACATTTCTCAATCTCATAAAAGCCATCTATGAAAAGCCTACTGCAAGCATTATTCTCAATGGGGAAAAGCTGGAAGCCTTTCCCTTAAGATCAGGAACACGACAAGGATGCCCACTCTCGCCACTATTATTCAACATAGTACTAGAAGTCCTTGCAACAGCAATCAGAAGACAAAAAGGGATCAAAGGTATCCAAATCGGCAAAGAAGAAGTCAAACTGTCTCTCTTTGCAGATGACATGATACTCTATATGGAAAACCCAAAGGAATCCACTCCCAAACTATTAGAAGTTATAGAACAATTCAGTAAGGTGGCAGGATACAAAATCAATGCCCAGAAATCAGTTGCATTTCTATACACGAATAACGAGACTGAAGAAAGAGAAATTAGGGAATCCATCCCATTTACAATAACACCAAAAACCATACGTTACCTTGGAATTAACTTAACCAGAGACGTAAAGGACCTATATGCTAGAAACTATAGATCACTTTTGAAAGATATTGAGGAAGACATAAAAAGATGGAAAAATATTCCATGCTCATGGATTGGAAGAATTAACATAGTTAAAATGTCCATACTACCCAGAGCAATCTACACTTTCAATGCTATCCCGATCAAAATACCGAGGACATTTTTCAAAGAACTGGAACAAATAGTCCTTAAATTTGTATGGAACCAGAAAAGGCCCCGAATCTCCAAGGAACTGTTGAAAAGGAAAAACAAAGCTGGGGGCATCACAATGCCGGATTTCGAGCTGTACTACAAAGCTGTGATCACAAAGACAGCATGGTACTGGCACAAAAACAGACACATCGACCAATGGAACAGAATAGAGAACCCAGAAATGGACCCTCGGCTCTTTGGGCAACTAATCTTTGATAAAGCAGGAAAAAACATCCGGTGGAAAAAAGACAGTCTCTTCAATAAATGGTGCTGGGAAAATTGGACAGCTACATGCAAAAGAATGAAACTTGACCACTCTCTCACACCATACACAAAAATAAACTCCAAATGGATGAAAGACCTCAATGTGAGACAGGAATCCATCAAAATTCTAGAGGAGAACATAGGCAACAACTTCTATGACATCGGCCAGAGCAACCTTTTTCACGACACATCTCCAAAGGCAAGAGAAATAAAAGATAAAATGAACTTATGGGACTTTATCAGGATAAAGAGCTTCTGCACAGCCAAGGAAACAGTCAAAAAAACTAAGAGACAGCCCACGGAATGGGAGAATATATTTGCAAAGGACACCACAGATAAAGGACTGGTATCCAAGATCTACAAAGAACTTCTCAAACTCAATACACGAGAAACAAATAAACAAATCATAAAATGGGCAGAAGATATGAACAGACACTTTTCCAATGAAGACATACAAATGGCTAACAGACACATGAAAAAATGTTCAAAATCATTAGCCATCAGGGAAATTCAAATCAAAACCACACTGAGATACCACCTTACGCCAGTTAGAATGGCAAAGATAGACAAGGCAAGAAACAACAATTGTTGGAGAGGATGTGGAGAAAGGGGATCCCTCCTACATTGTTGGTGGGAATGCAAGTTGGTACAGCCACTCTGGAAAACAGTGTGGAGGTCCCTTAAAAAGTTAAAAATTGAACTACCCTATGACCCAGCCATTGCACTACTGGGTGTTTACCCCAAAGATACAGACGTAGTAAAGAGAAGGGCCATATGCACCCCAATGTTCATAGCTGCATTGTCCACAATAGCCAAATCATGGAAGGAGCCGAGATGCCCTTCAACAGATGACTGGATTAAGAAGCTGTGGTCCATATATACAATGGAATATTACTCAGCTATCAGAAAGAACGAATTCTCAACATTTGCTGCAACATGGACGGCACTGGAGGAGATAATGCTAAGTGAAATAAGTCAAGCAGAGAAAGACAATTATCATATGATTTCTCTCATCTATGGAACATAAGAACTAGGAGGATCGGTAGGGGAAGAAAGGGATAAAGAAAAGGGGGGTAATCAGAGGGGGGAATGAAACATGAGAGACTATGGACTGTGAGAGGCAAACTGAGGACTTCAGAGGGGAGGGGGTGGGGGAAGGGGATAGCCTGGTGATGGGTAGTAGGGAGGGCACGTATTGCATGGTGCACTGGGTGTTATACGCAACTAATGAAGCATCAAACTTTACATCGGAATCTGGGGATGTACTGTATGGTGATTAACACAATATAATAAAATAAAATTAAAAAAAAAAAAAAAAAGAACCCACTCTTTGTTTCATTGATTTTTTTTATTCTTTTCTGTTTTAAATGTCATTGACTTCTTATTTTTATTAGTTTCTTCTTTTTGCTTGCCTTGGATCAATTTTCTCTTCTTTCTCTAGGTTTTTTAGGTGGGTGCCTATATTATGAATTTAAGACTCTTTTCTAATGTGTGTGTTTAATGCTATAAATTTCCCTCTCAGCACTGCTTTAGCTGTGTACACAAATGTATTGTATTTTCATTTCTATTCAGTTCAGGTTTTGTCTGTTTGTTTGGGGACTTGAGATTTCCTCTTTGACTCACATATTATTTAGGACTGTGTGTTTAGTTTTCAAATGTTTAGAGAATTTCTTGTTATGTTGCTGATTCCTACTTTTACTTCACTGTAGCCCAAGAATACAGTCTGTATGATATCAATTCCTATGAAATTATGTAGACTTTTTGATGGCCCAGGATATAGTCAAAATTGGTATATGTTTCATGGCCAGTTGGAAATAATGTGTATTCTGCTGTTGATGGGTAGAGTGTTCTATAAATGTTGAAGAGATCCAGTTGATTGATGGTGCTATTCAATCTTTTTTTATCTTGGTCACTCTAATTGAAGGTTTGTCAGTTTTGTTGATCTTTTCATAGAAACAAATTTGGACTTTGTTTCTTTTCTCCATTTTTTTTTGCTATTCACTATTTTATTTATCTTTGATGTAATCTTATTTCCTTTCTTTTGATTTCTTTAAATTTAGTTTACTATTCTTCCAGGTTTTGATTTTATATCCTTTTTTTAAATATAGACAAACATTGGCAACCTTTCATTTTTGCCCAATCATTCAAAATTTGAAGGAAAAAAGAAAAGTTTTGTGAGATTTCAGATCTTCCTTACAGCCTGATTTTTTCTAAATATGTAGGCCAGTAATCCATTTTCACTGTTGGAGCAAGAAATAGATAATCTTTATGCTTTTTTTCCTTATTAATTATACATTTGAATATAGAGTGGTAAAAAGGGAAAGTCCGGCTTCTGTTACATGCTACTGAGGTCCACTTTCTAAACATGACCTTCTCTCAAGAAGGATGAACTCTCTCGTAAAGTCTGTAGGTAAAGAATCATCCTATTCAGTCTTGGATTTCCACTCTTACCACATTCCCCATGTTTCTCTTGTCCTTTTCTTCCTAGTACCTACTAGGCATCCATGGTTTATTTGTTCATTCAAATGTTCATTCATTCATTCATAAATTCACTCACTCATTCACTGAACCAAACCTGGAAAGGGCCTATTACAAGCAGGACCCAGTATGTGAAGATGCACAAAATAACCTAAATCTTGACCTTGAGAAACTCATTGACCATGACTGTCCCATATGCCACATGTCAGAAACCAAACCCAGAGCACAGGCATCTGGCCCTCGATATGTTATTTACTCTTCAGCCAAGGTACTGTATGCTTAATGTTGTGTCAGAAGGGGAAATGAAACATGAGAGACTATGGACTATGAGAAACAAACTGGGGGCCTCAGAGGGGAGGGGGTGGGGGAATGGGATGGGCTGGTGATGGGTAGTAAGGAGGGCACGTATTGCATGGTGCACTGGGTGTTATATGCAACTAATGAATCATCGAGCTTTACATTGGAAGCCGGGGATGTACTGTATGTGACTAACATAATATAATAAAAAATCATTAAAAATAAATAAATAAATAAAAATGTTGTGTGGACACAGGCAATGAAAATAAGTCTTTTACTTTTTAAAAAAACTGACCAGGACACATCTATTTAAGTGAGCAGAGAATTCTTTAGAGCAATCAGTTCAGAAAGGTAAACTCTTCTTCTGTTGATGATCAGAGAGTTTGAGAAATTTGTAGCACACCTGTCAGTGCCCCTCCTGTACCTTGTTAACCCACCCCAGGGGTCACATGCCTAAGGATCCAAACATGCCTGGAGGCTTCCACCTTCTCTCGGCCTGAAGGAATTCTCTGGCCACAGGAGTGTATGGGGATGCATTTGAGGGAGGCTGGAAGCTCTGAGGTGCCAACCACTAGTCAAACAGGCAAGGAATTACTGGATCAATACACCTGGTAGGATGAGTCTGAAGCATGTTCTTCAGTCTCTCAGAAACTCCCCAGTTGATTTGAATCCTAATTGCCCAGAGTTTCTATTTTTAAATAACACACATATGTAGATATCTGTACATATTTTTACATGCATATATTATTAACTAGTAAAATATCCTAGGGAACACTTGGTAATTGAGAGGCAGAGGTGGGAAGAAGACTAACTTATCTTTTTTGGGAACTAGACTGCCTAGATTTCAATCCCAACACTACAACTGGCTGTGTGTCCCTGAGCAAGTTGCTTAACCTCTCTGCAAACTGGGGATAACAATGGCACAAATCTTACAGTTCATTGTAAGGGTCATAGGAATAAATATATGAAAAGTGCTTTGAACAGTGCTTGGCACAGATAAGTATTACATAAAAGCTAAGTGTCATCAGCATTGTTATTATTATCATGTATTTTGTTTCTTTGTGTAACTTTGTTCCATATTTTTATTTTGAATTTTTCAAAAAATGATAACCTGAAAACATCTATAGACATGTGAAAGAGTAGTTTTCTGACAAAAATCAATCAGGAATTATTATTTAAGCCATAATTACATTTTATCGGAGGGTGCTATGGAATACTTTCTCTGTACCTGTAACTTTAAAGAATTTAAGGAATGCAACAATACCTGTTTAGAATATAAAATAACACAAAAGGGAAGGTAGTCTTTGGGGATATACCAATAACTGATTTTTCAGTTCAGCGCCGTAAGAATGTTCCTTTATGCCAGTTTCATAATTACGCTCCTCAGAATCACTTATTTCTGGGTTGGCTACTAGAGGATGCTTATTAAACCATGATTTCGTGTTCTAAGTAATTCAGGCAACAGGGGTATCACCTGTCTCAAGCCTTTGCAAGGGAAACCCGATATGGATCAGCTGGGGAAAAAACAAAAATCTGCTCAAGTTGTTTGCTGACATTGGTTGCCTGTACTGACTGGTGATCAAGTCCCCCTGGAGCTGGGACCTGCAACCAGATCATCTTCATCAGAAAAAAATCAAAGTTTAGGAACGATGGGGAAATATACAGAATAAACGCTTCCACAACCCCACATCAAACACCCCCCACAGAGGACAGGAGCTTTGATTGGCCGTGTGTCCTCGTGGCTGCTCACACTCATTCTTTAGTCAGCATCATTGGATCCCCCACTCCGCAGCTGTGTTTAAGGCAACATTCACCAACTCTGAACTGCACCTGAGTAGGAAGACCTCGTAAGGGGTGTGTTTCGTTTCATTTTGTTTCTTTAACCGGAAGTCGGCAGAATGCTGTATTTAAATATCAAGCAGTGGTAATCATTTCAGCGGTACTGTTAGTTTGAATAAAATGTCTTTCCTGTTGTAGCTAATTGCTTGAATATCTGCAAACTGATATAATCTTTGTAGACATTTATGCTGTCCTCTTTTTATAACTTTATTTCATTTTCTGTTCATTTCTGGTGTTGACTCAAAGGGCCTTTATCACCTGACCCTGATAATCTGTACTTTATGGCTGCTGGTGTGATTGGGAGCAGTTAAAGCAGCAGCGAGCAATAATACACACATATAAATATTTGAACAGGAAAAAGAAAGTCTGTCTGATGTAGTCCAAGGAAGAAATGCATTTAAACAAATAATGCCACTAGAGGGACCTTGACTCTCAACCAGGACTAGGCAAGGTCACCCTACCCTTGCACTTCCACAAGTGCCACGACTGATTTCAAAAAGCCAGCGTATTCCAGACCCCACCTTAGGGCGCCCAGCCCGGGGTCCCGCTCTGGCGGGCTTATGACGTCATTATCATGGATCACTAAAATAACTCCCTTTGAGAAGAATAAATTTGCTCTGACCAGGGGTTAAAGACCTGAGAGGTTTTAATTAGTTTACCCGGTCTTTGCATTTGGTCTCCAAACGTTATTGAGGGGTTCAAAGAACATGACGCTGTGTGTCTCCCTTTCCCGTTTTCCGGGGGGCCTCTCCCGCCTTTTCCGCACCTCTTGTGAAGTCGAAAATGAGTGCAAAATGACATTCGACTTAGAAAGTGAGAGCACCAGGAAGCAAAACTGGAGGCAAACAGAGCAGCTAATTTGGCCAGGCATAGCTGGTGCTGTCCGCGGTTGTCCCTGACAGCGG
Source organism: Ailuropoda melanoleuca (assembly GCF_002007445.2). Lineage (NCBI taxonomy): Eukaryota > Metazoa > Chordata > Mammalia > Carnivora > Ursidae > Ailuropoda > Ailuropoda melanoleuca. Next base: position 91,359,622 of record NC_048230.1, read on the forward strand.
GGCCGGCTCCGAACCACCTGTGTTTGCTCACTAGCTTTCCCCAATCTGCGAGAAAATGGCCCGGGCCGGTCACATGGCAGCCAGATAGGCCAGGCACCATGGGAATACAAAAGCCGGAGCTTTTAGCAGAGTTAATCATTAATGCGCCTTTTCTTTGTCCCATTCAGGAGTGCTGACAGGGCTTTGATAGCCCGTATTTGCCATGGGGCGGCTGCAGCCATAGCCAGGTACTAATGAGCCCATTGGCTCCACGCTTCCCTCCAAGTGCCCACAGGGCCGGATCGGGACAGATCAGGACATGGACGCTGCCCTCCTCCTGAATCCTGCCCCAAGCACACCGCCTGGCCCCTGGGTGTGCTCCCAAACCCTTTGGGGGTTTGGTATTGAGCCTCCCCTCGGCTTGGTCCCTATGTTTCTGGGCATCCTCTGCCTGAGGCCTGTAGAAAGGCTAGATGTGTGATTAGTGAGACTGGTGATCCTCCCCCAGGTGTTATCTTTCCCCTAACCAGAAAAAATAAAGATAAAGTAAAACAACAACAACAAAAAACTAAACCGAACATGTTCTTTGTTCCCTTAAATGTGTAGGAAGTGTGGACCAATTTGCCCTAAGAGCAATGGGCTATTCTCTTCCCAATATTCAGATATTTACATCTCAGCAACTAAAATGCAGGTTTCCTGACTGCTTTTTTTTTTTTAATGGAAAAACCCACCTTACTAGTCTTCACAGTAAGTAGCTTGTGTGTCAACAGACTGCATTCAGGGTAAATGAAAACCAAATTAAAAGCCCCTTGCTACCTGTTCTTTTATCTGACTCTACAAAGCTGCTCCACTCCCACCAACAAGATATCCGAGACCTCCGAATTTATGCTTCTGCCTCCAGCTTGCTGAAAATGTTCTTTCGACTTGTGCAGCTTCGGTACTGCCAGTCCCCTTGAACATACAAACTGGCTGTCAAGATACAAACCATGAGTATCCCATTGTCCTTTAAGAGTAGTTGGAAATAAGTAAATAAAAAGCACATCTTTGAAGCCGGGCGTATAAAGGACAGACATTTTAAGATTTTGAGCTATTTAAAGAGAAGGGCTTTTTCTAGGCATTGAGCACATGAAAATTTTGCTGATGACTGTTGATCCTGTAGGAAGACATTGTCAGTAAAGATACTACATTCAAAACATGGTTGTGTGTTCATAGATTTCCATTGGCCAGAGTCAAAATACCTTTGTTTTAACTTTTTTTTAAAGATTTTGTTTATTTATTTGACAGGGAGAGAGAGCACAAGCCTGGGGAGCAGGAAAGGGAGAAGCAGGCTTTCTGCCGTGCAGGGAGCCCGATGTGGGGCTTGATCCCAGGACCCTGAGATCATGACCCAAGCTCAAAGCAGATGCTTAACTGACTGAGCCACCCAGGTGCCCCAGAGTCAAAATACCCTTAAAGATTGTATCCAACTGATCTTTACCACAACAAGGGCATACTGGATGGTGAAAACTTTTATTGCCTTTTTTTTTTTAACAGATGTGGCAGTGGAAGTTGGCTGACTTGCTTCGTCATCTTGGAACCGTAACAACAGACAGATGATTAGATTCCCAAAAGGATTAGGTTGTGTGACCCATGTTTTAGGCTAGATGGGCTGCTTATTATCACATGCTGCATCCTGTACCTTGCAGCTTGGTTTTATTCTTAAGGAAATTGCTCATCCTCCCTCGAGTTTATTGGTCATTTACTATGTACTAGAGAGCACTCAGCTCTGGAAGGAGTAAAGATGGAGACAATATGGTTCCCATCCCTGAGCAGTAGTTCAGGAGATAAGAAAGGTACCACAAATAAATACAGCACCCAAAGGAAATGTATTCTGCATTTAACTGTCACATGAAGAAACACTGTAGTATTTACATCCTGGTATAGCTTTGTCCCAGACCTGAAAACTCTCCAGAGGGAGGAAAAGCTGATGATTTCAGAATGCCTAGATGTTAGAATGTGGAAAGTATCCAATTCAAATAATGTTATCAGTTTTAACATAATGAGCACAGTCTGTGGTAAATCAGCCTCTACTTTTCAAAATGCTTTTCATACAGGGAGCACGATCGAAGTCTATACCCTGCATAGTTCATTTCATCTCAGGCTCATAGAGAGCAGATTTGTGTAGAAAGTTAAAGTTGACTCTACTGTAAAAAACCCATCTTTGTTTCTCTGCCACAAGCTGTAGCTGGTCTAGAATACAAGCTTTGGCTTTGAAAGGGGGCAAAGCTGTTGACTAAGCATGCATTCAGACAACTATATTTCACTAGATCCAATGGACAGAAGAGAAAACTATTTTGTGATTTTTGGGGGGGAAATTATCTGAATTACTCCTTAAGATTTAACCAGCAATTAAAACGACCATTTGGGGCAGATAATGGAGGTTCAATTGATGTATTGATATTAAATTGATATTTACATTCTCCTGCAATTGCTAAAGTAGATTGAATCAAGAGAGAAATGGATTTATGCTATGTGTAGTCTCATTTCCTTGAGCAAAGACAGAAGTCTTTGTTTGGGATACCCCTAATGCAACCATTAAGTCAAGAATTTGAGTACAGATTGCTTATTTGGAACATGATCCCAGGAAACAGGGTGAGGGAGAGAAGAGAAAAAGAAGGGAGGAAAGCCACCAAAGGGTGGGTTATTTATCAGGTTACCGGTGGGTATGACTGGAGCCTAACCTGCAGGGCACCCAGTGAGAAACCATGCGGAACCCACTTTAGGACTGACTGTCCCACTAGGCAAAGGGAACCTGGACTATTTTCCCACCAACTCCTGTCCTTCATGGATTGAGGGTTTCTTCTGGGGTGTAAACTCTGCAGTACTCTAACCACTTCACCCACTGGGGAAGGCATTCCTCTGTTCAAAGAACACCCTCTCACAGTCAAAGCATTCGTATAAAGGGAAACCATCTACAGATGACCTCAGATGTGACAAGGGCACATGGGCAGGGCATCAACAGCATCAGACACAACAGACTTCTCTGAAGCAAAAGTGGAGGGAAGAGCAAGAAGGGTAACACTTGTTTATACAGCTCATAATAAGAACCATAGTCATGGAAACCTCTAAACATAAGATAGCAAGATATTGCTTCTTGGACAATCACAATTCTCTCTGGTGCCTTCCATTTGCAATACAAGCATACTCTAGCCTGGAGAAACAGACTCCACCAGGGCCAGAGACTGCAGGTGTCCAGTGGGTTTATTGTAAAAGCATAAGAAAGCGGTCATGAGCTCCGGGAGGTTCCACTACAGAGGCTTTGCAAACGCCCCATGTATGCCATGTGGTTCCTCATGGGAGCTCATCTTCCCAATAGTCTGGAGAGCTAGGTGGGTTGGCTGTGTTCATATTGAAATAAAGAACCAGGAAGTGGACTAAATGCATTTATTTATTCATGTTTGTAACATGCCTAATGTCTTGATGCCTCTCTCATTGTACAAAGCCATTTTATATGTTCCATTCAATGAAGCCACACTCCTTGCTACAACTCATGCCTTAAATCATTGATTCTCGAAGTGCGGCCCCTCAAAGTGTGTACCAGCAACATCAATATCACCTGGGAATTCATTGGCAATACAGAATCTCAGATTCTGCCTGCTTGTCCAGAAACCCTTGCAGTGGAGCCAGAATTTGTGTTTTAACAAGTCCTCTGGGAGATCCTGAGTCACACTAAGGGGTAAGAAACTCCTGGGGACTCCACTTGGAGAACCTCTGCTCTCGCCTCCTGCCTCTGCCCCTATCCCCATTCTCAGTTATATATATATGTTTTATATATATGTTTATATATACGTTTTATATATATAAATTTTTATATATATAAAACTTAGGGGACACTTAGGGGCATCTGGGTGGCTCAGTCGTTAAGCATCTGCCTTTGGCTCAGGTCATGATTCCAGGGTCCTGGGATCGAGCCCCACATCGGGCTCCCTGCTCAACGGGAAGCCTGCTTCTCCCTCTCCCTCTCCCACTCCTCCTGCTTGTGTTCCCTCTCTCTCTCTCTTTCTCTGTCAAATAAATAAATTAAAATTTTATTTAAAAAAAAAAGAGTTGGGCACTTAACCAACTGAGCCACCCAGGTGCCCCTCCTTATTCCTCAGTTTTAAATGGAATTCATTTCAAGATACAATATCAAGTTAATAACGCCTTTCCAGAAGGAGGAGAGATTTCTTGATTGTACTGATGCATCTCAAGTTCTTACAAAACCAGCAAATAGGGAATGCATGCGTGGGAAGCACAGAAACACAGGCACTTGGGATGCCCCACATCTGAATGTAACAACAGCAAAGACTTTTGAAACTGCCTTTCCCTCTAGGTCTGTTTCTGGCAGGATGGTATTTCTTTCTCTGGACCAATCTTGACCTCAGGAGAATAGTCAAGAAAAATCATTTTTCACATGGAGTGGCATGGAATCCGTAGGAGTTCAGTGATATGCTCAGCACAGTGAGGAAGGAGCTGGTGACAGAGTTGCAGGGCACATACCCCGATGTCCATCCCCACCGACCGCAATCCACTGACCACGCCTAGGGTGAGGGTGCGTGGGTGGGAAAGGCCCTCATTTTCCTGCTCATCCTCCCAGTCCTGTGTGCCTATCAGGACATTGGTATCTTACCCCTGGGTGTATTCATCTATACAATGGCCCCTAAAAGCAAACCCCAAGCTGCTTCTTCTGTCCCAGTTCAACTGAATGCCCTGTTATCTATCCTGGCTGAAGGGAATGCTGGCTCCTGGCACCCACTGAAAGGAGCAATGTTAGTCTCCAGTGTAGCCCCTTCTGATAGGACTTTTAAGAATAAAATCTACTTAACAGATGTTGCAGGTGGGGTTCCATGGCAAGCAGACACTGAAATGGAAACTAGCAGGATGTTTAATCAGGGAATGAGATCTCCAGCTGGGAGAGGAAGGGGAAGGAAGCAGATCAGGCAGAGGGAGTCACCCAAAAAAAAAGCCTTAGCTGTCCCCATGGGGAGTTCTGGAGCTGGGCTGGACTTTAGGGTGGTTCCCACTTGAGGCAAAGAGGTTGGGCCTTGACCTCAGTGTTGATCAGGCGCTGAGTAGGAGATGCCCGCGTAAAAGGGCCTTGGGCCACACTGCATTCTTCAGCCACCTGGAGAGTAAGGCATTCAGTGCTGAAAGGGAGTCCCCAAGACACACCTCAATGTCTATCACAGTAGAGTTTGCCTTGTCTGTTGACTTTGGGCCTGACCCTCACAGAAGAGGGAACCTGCAGTATTCTGATCTCCACTTACTTGGATGAGCTATTGGAAAATTACCCGATTCTCTGTATTTACTGCAAAAAAAAAAAATCAGCCAAAAAGTAAGACTTTATTTTCCCTCGTTTTAAAAAAAGCACAAAGTTAAATATGTTTTTGTGCCTTTTGTTATTATAATTATCTTCCCCACAAAAGGATTTATTTCTTAAGACACTAATTTTCTCCCTCAATAATCGAGTAGAGGATAATTTCTCATTCCCTATTCCATTCCATCCGTAGAGTAATGTTTCAAACGTGAAACATACATTCTGAATAATTTCCTGCCATATCCAGATTTGAAAGATTACCTGTGATGGACTTGAGGGATGGCTGTCAACCATTTAGGAGTCTTATGATAAACCTGAAAAGGTTAGCCCATTCATAACACCAAACTAAAAATTGTGCAAACGTCCGTCAGCAGGTGAGGGTATAAACTGTAAGACATCTGAACAATGGAATACTACTTAGCAATGAAAAGGGTGTGCTTCTGATATATCTAGTAATGTGGATGAATCTCAAAAATATGCTGGATGAAAGAAATCAGGCTCAAAAACTATGTGCTGTATGATTCAATTTATATAAAGTTCTGAAACAATTAAAATTAAACTATGGTAAAAAGGGAAGACACAACAAAACCAACTAAGAAGGGGAAGGAGAGAATTTTCTGGGGTAATAGAAATGCTTTATCTTGACAGGGACTTGGATTTCACAGGTGTCTACATTTATCAAAATGCAGTGAATGATAAATAAAAGGTGAGTACATTTTACTATATATAAATTTTTATCTTAAAAAACTGCAAACAATTATTGAACTTTAGTAAATAATAAGATGCATGCTGTTGTGTTCAGGGGTGAAATGCATGGATGTGTACAATTCACTTTGAAATGTACCAGAAACAATGAGGGATGGGTAGGGTGTTGCAGGAGAACATAAGTAAAGGGAAATGTTAATGATTATAGAATCTGGGTGGGTGGTTGTCTTTGTTCTTTTTTTTTTTTTAAGATATATTTATTTATTGGAGGGGGGGCAGGTAGGAGAGCTCAGAGGGAGAAATAATTCCAAGCAGACTCCTCACCGAGCTTGGAGCCAGTGCAGAACTCAATCTCACGAACCTTGAGATTGTGAACTGAGCCAAAACCAAGAATCGGACGCTTAACTGACTAAGCCACCCAGGTGCCTGTGGGTCATATTCAGTGAACAGTGCATCCAACTTTTTTATGTGTTTGAAATTCTTTATTATGTAATCCTGAGGAAAAACCGTTAAAGATGCACTTACCCCTTTCCTATTCCTGAACTCACCTTCCCCTCTTGGTGACCCCAACTCCTAAACTGTGATGGCAAAAATTAATTTCTTGGGGGTACGTGGCTGGCTTAGTCGGAGAGGTGTGTGGCTCTTGATCTCGGGATGGTGAGTTGGCACCCCATATTGGGTGTACAAATTACTAAAAAATAAATAAACTTAAAAAAATATTTTCTTGTACACAAGGCTCTTTGGAGACTTTTACATGAGCAAGAGGAGAATTTCAGGAATATTTTGTAAGAATATAATTAAGTAGCACTGTTTGGTTTGTACTAAGAAACAAGTGTTTGGTTTTTTTTTTAGATTTTACTTATTTATTTGAGAGAGAGAGTGAGCTCATGAGGAGGGGGATGGGTGAAGGAGAAGGAGAAACAGACTCCCCATTGAGCAGGGAGCCTGATGCGGGCTTGATCCTGGACCCTGAGGTCATGACCTAAGCTGAAGGCAGATGCTTAACCTACTGAGCCACACAGGTGCACCCAGACCCAAGTTTTGCATCTATTTAGAATGTTCTGGATTACTCTTCAAATTCAATCATTTTGAGCCCTTGTGCAAATAAGGAAGTTCCTCATAACCTGTGGGCATGTACAGATTATGTTTCGTTCTGCCTCTAGTGATGAGAATGCTTAGTGGAGCAAGTTTGTGGACTATTATTAAAATAATTCTCATTTATTATGGACTGAATATCAACTCCCAAGGGGACGGTATTAGCAGGTGGGGGCTTGGGGGAATAATTAGGTTTAGACAAGGTCCTGAGGATGGAGCTCTTATGATGGAATTAGTGTCCTTACAAGAAGAGACCAGAGAGCTTGCTTGCTCTGTCTCTCTTTGAGGAGTCAAGCCAGGAAGACTGCCTTCATCAGACACAGAATCTGTCAGCACCTTGACCTTGGACTTTCTAGCCTCAAGAACTGTGAGAAACAGACATCTGATATTTTGTTATAGCAGCCCCAGCAGACTAATATATCATTGTTCTGAATAAACTTCCAAGATTCAGGCTCATTCTAAATACCAACATTCACTAAGTGGCTTTAAAGTCTATTTAGCTCCATGTGTAAGCCATTCAACATCTCCAGTATCTGTTTCTATAAGGTGGTGGTGTGAACACATGCCCTGAGGTGACATCCACCAGGGACAGGGCAGGGCCTAGGGGCAGAGAGGGGAGGGACAAAGGATCTAGGTCCAGTAACATGGAGGCTATACTGGTCGGTTGATGGCCAGTGATGCCATAGCAGTAACTTCAAAGGCCTTAGACACAGGTTGATATAAGTGAGAAGGGGGTGGAGGCAACATGGTAGGAATGGTGTCCTTGGAAGAGTGAAGGAGATGCTGAGAGTAAAGATTGCCAATATTTATTGAGCTCTTATTCAGTGTCAAGCACTACTCCACAAACTTTCCACTCAATTGTGAAAGTGTACCAAAAAAATTCTATGAAGTAGGTACAGTGATCAGCTCCATTTGACAGACAAAGAAACTGAGACTCCTAGAAGTGAGAACTACCCAGTGTCACACAGCTGCCCTATGAACTGAGTGGAGCTCTAATTCCAGCCCTCTTGACCATGACACCCATGTGCCAAATTCAACTTCTGGTCCGTTCTACAGTGTGAATGGGGGCTACTGAATAGGGGTGCTGGGAAGATTCAGTGAAATGGGGTAATGGACGTGAACATGTTTTGGAAAATGAAAATCTCTCTACAAACATCAGAAACTGTTGTAGTTTTATTTTTCATCTGTTCTGGAGAAGAGAGGGTGCTTTTTCATCATCTGAGAATATCCTCGGCACGAGACCATGGATGTTCCTCTATACCAAAGGGTAATAGTTGGCTGTCGGTCACACTGTGGAGTTAAAGCCTCAGATCTCTTGCTGGCATGAGTAATGATTTCATAGGCAGATGGCCTTGGCAATGAAATGCTGAGAGGATCTATGAGAAACACCTGCCTGTAAATAGACCACCTCCCCACCCCCGCCACCAGCCCTGCTGATCCTCTTGCCCTATTTATTCCCTCAGCTACAGGAAGCCCCCAGCCATGATGCTTCATAACCACAGGTGCTGTGCTTGGGTAATCTGATGGGCACCTCACCCTCTTGATGGCAGCAGCTGCCTCTCCCACATGGCCTCCTTGTACTCATCTAGAACGTGGGTTGGTATGAGTAGGGACAAGAGACAACACTGGCTGCTTGGGGCACACCTGCTTCAAATCTTGTTTACAGACCTCCTCATCCCCCACCTCAACCAGGGACCAGGAGCCCTGTGTGTGCTCAGCAGATGTTTTGCCAATGCTGTTTTCACAAGCATGGCGTTTTTCTTTCCTTTTTTTTTTTTAATCAAGGACTTGAAACAGCTGTCCAATGGGCTGCTTGCTTCTAAGAACACATTTCTTCTGCAAACAACAGCTTGAATCTGGAACAGCCTTCAGACCTGATAACCCTCCCTCAGTATCCCATCCCCAGATTTTTGCTTGGCAAAAGTTTCTCCCAGCAGAACACCAGAGAAAGTAAAGCTGAAGGTGCATTTTTGACAGTGACCAAGTTCTGCAGCCTAATGCAGCTCAGCAATAAACTTCAGGAAGACCCAGCTAACCCAGCATGGGGAACGTCTGTTTTCCCCTTCACATGGTGGTCCTGGTGCCTGAAAGGGTCATCCTTGCCCCTGAAGGAAACTAAAGAAATTCCAGGAAACTTGAATTACCTCAATTTAACATTTTTGTACTATATTTACAATTGTCTATTTTGCCCACAAAAACTCTGCCTGTCTCTAAGGCTTTGATGTGAAGGTGTTTCCTCTGTGATCAGAGAGGTCCATAGAATAAGGGGGCACAGGAGACCCAGATAGGGAATATTTCAGAAGAGGAGGAACATAAAGAGAGTGAAAAGGTACGGAAAGATGATGGTGAGGGGCCCCAAACCATAACTCCTCTTACATTATCCTTTCAAATGGCTGCCATTTTCCTCCTGCACCTTGAACAAGCCTTCCCCTCCATTCCCTCTTGTTGCTCCTTTTCATCACTCTCTATCTTACACTAACGCAGGGACCCCGTGCTCTCCACTTAGGGTCAGTGGACCCAGGAGGCTGGGCTATTTATAGGCTTGGGCTTGACAGCCTGCTGAAGACAATTCAGCCCCAAAAGGCCATCTGTTACTTGTGTGGATTCTATCATTGGCCAATCTGTAATGGGCATTATGAGAAAAATATGGGTGAGATCACAATAATCCACCCTCAGCACTGGAAAACCAACTCCAAAATCATGCTCTCTATATGGGGTGTCTATAGATTGTTGAATATATCTTGAATATATATTGTTGCTTTGGGACACAACAGACAGAACACAGCTGCTGTCTTCTTGTTACCTGGTGAAAGGAACAGAGCACTAGACTTTTAATCAGGACACATGGGTTTGAGTTCCAGCTTTGCTAGTGGCCAATATCTTGGGAAAATCACTTTCCTCTTTAACCATCTCAAAAATGATAGGCATAATCATAATAACCACCACTAATACCACCTATGCATTTATTTGGGAGTTAGGTGCCTGTGGTTCAGATGTGGAAATTGAGGGTGCAAAGTTGGGGAGGAGAGAAATAGGATCATTAAGATCTGCTCTTCCTAGGGGTATTTTTCCATAGCCACACCCTCAAGAGACCAAGGATTTGTCTCACTATAGAAACCACCTATTGTCAGCTCAAGGCACATGCCTTCAAGCTGTCACCTTCATCACAGTGCTCAACAGGCTCTATTCTGAAACATAAAGACATAGACTCATGGCCTTGGCTTTTCGCTGTTCTCGCAATCTCCCTCCCATTTCCATCTGGCTTCCCCGCACTCTCAGCTGGTGCTCTGTACCACATTCTCACCTTTTCCAGTGGTTCCTCTCAGCAGTGGCTGTTTTCCACTTCAGCTCTGCTGTTTGGGGAAAGCATTTCTGCTGGCTCAATACATCTGTGGTGGTTTATGCTGTGTGAACTCGTTTAACCTGGGAAAATTTTTCTCCAGAAACCCCTTCCCTGTATTGTTCTGGGTTAGTGCTGATCAAAATAGGAATTAGTACAAGTTTTGGGCTGCAGAAACAAAGTATTGACCATTACCCTCAAGGGATTGCCAAGGGGTTGGGTACAATGATGGACAGAGGCAGAAGTACCTGGTGGGGGTTGACTTGTCCTTGTTCTTCTCTGCTCTGTGTCTAGTTCATTTTCCAGACCTTCAGCCCTGCTGACCAACAACTGAATTGGACACCAACAGTGGTAGCTACATAGAGGAAACAGCTTCCCATAGATCCATCTCCAAGCTTCCCCATCATGGTCCTTCTTCTGTGGCAGGTTGTGCTTATCTTCTCAGATTGACTGGCTGGTGATATTACTCTGATCTTTCAAAATCCTCTTCCAAATCTTCATTCCTCCAGGTATGGTCAGTAGCACAAAAAAAAATCCAATTCTTTTCATTCATAAATCCCTTCTCCCTTCACCATATCCTTGCTTCCTGTCCAGCGCCACAACCTTGCGACACTCATAATTCAGGCTGCCGAGGACCAGGAAATGGGAAATGAGTAAAGAACATCACAGGACCCCATGGGTACCAAAGACCATTTTTTCAGCCACACCATTTTTATAACAGAAAGCTTCGTCTTGAGTTATTTGTCACTATTTTTTTTTTCAAAACGGAGGAATCCTTTCCCCAAACCGGCAGAGGCATTTCTTAGCACCATATTTTCTGAAACCTTTGGGGTGATCAACCATGGCAAAACAGAGCTGATGGCTAAAGCCTAAATCAGCGACTCTGATAAGGGGTTAATGGTTTCTGACACCCGTGTGGGTCTCCATAAATGTCAAGCCATGTTGCAAAATTCTAAAATGATAATTACCATAAATTCACTTTAAACATAAAAAGTTGGAAAAAGAGATGACCCATGGGAAATGAAGCAAGAGGAGTTGCGAAGTCAAATGATCAAGAAGATACCACCCCTGTGAGATTAAGAGGTGGGTTTTAAGAGAAGAGGTGGGGCTACTCTCTGGAAGGGTTGCTAGAAGCCACACCAAGGGTCTGGGTGGCCAGCACCCAAGCTGTCATGGCTATAAAGATAGTGCGTCAGGTGACAGATGGGCTCCAACACTCCTTGGTGACATTACCTGGTGCCTGGGGAGGGACTTGTGCTGAGGGGCCTTGAGGAGCAAGGATCAGCAAACAGGAAGGAATTAAAATGTCTCCTACCAGCAGTGAAGATAAGCCTTTTATAGGGGGCAGGCCGAGCAAGATTGAAAAAAAAAAAGTTTGCCCCAGAGGAACAAAGAAGTCATTCTTTTCCTTTGTTATGAGGTGGGGTGGAAGTTGGGGTGGGGGCAGACTGAGGAAACTTCTACTCAAAGCCTTTCAGGAAACTAAGGCAGCCTTTGAAATTCCCATTTTGAATTTAACAACCAACGTTTGTCCTTTTGCCTGCTTGGTGTGCCAGCTGGGAGACAGAAGAACCCAAAAGCAGGCCTCTGTGGAATGTAGGATGGAGCCACCAGTCACCTGTCTATAGTGGGGAGACTGACAGCAGATGCTGGGTGGGGATGCAACAAGACTCTGAACCCAGAGGAGGCACCTAGGCAGGGAAGGGAGCCCCACCCAGCTGGGGGATGACACAGCAGAGGAGCACCGTGTTTGAGGAAACAGAGTTTGGCTTGCCCAGTTCACACAGGAAAGTGATCAGAGATGACACGAATCTAGAAGGCAGGGCCACATGGTAAAGGACTCATGGGTCTTATTAAGGAAGCCAGACTTTGTCCTCAGGGCATTGGACTCTGTCCGGAGACTGTTTGCATCATTTACAGGACCAGGTATGTTTCAGGGGGCCAGATTGCTTAGAAGCAATACCATAATTATCTCACCCCAAGTTTTAAAGCACTAAATTAGGGGCACCTGGGTGGCTTAGTCGGTTAAGCATCTGCCTTCAGCTCAGGTCATGATCTCAGGGTCCTGGGATGGAGTCCCATTTTGGGCTCTGTGCTCAGCAGGGAGTCTCCTCCCTCTATGATCTCTCTCACTCTTGCTCTCTCTCAAATTAATTAATAAAATCCTAAAAAAAAAAAAACCCAAACAATAGATTGTATCTGAACATTTGAAGCTGAAAAGTGTCTTTCCTCTTTGGAATTTGCTTTACAGCAGAAGTTCAGAGTTCAGTCTTCACAAAGGTATCGGATGGCTCTCCTTGCAGGGTCCTGCAGAGCAGAGATGCTGGGAGCACTGGGCCAACTCTGCAATGGGATGTTCCAGATTCAAAGAAACATGGGAATGTTGGCATAAGTCAGAGTCCTAGTGTGAGTTAGAGATTGTCTGAGAACTCCCTGTTGGTGAAAAGGTAGGAAATTTCAGATAAAGGTGATTATAAAACCCCACACCACACACTGCTGCCTCCCAGAACCAAACTCTTGCCAGGCCACTGGGCCAGATTTCCATAGTCTGGACTGCTGGGTTATCCACATGGGCAACGTTTGCCATGCAGAGGTAGCTCTGCCTGCTGATTTCTTCCTGCCTCCAGCCCCACCCCTTGCCAGGTGGAGAGAGTGTCTCTCTGCGACAAAGCAGGCAGTGCCACTTGTGGCCTCAAAACAAGATGATGCCCCTTATTTCAAATAACTTCAAATAGAAGGGTTAGCAAGTAGGCATGGCAGGGAGCAAGGAAAGTTGGCAACAGCTGAGCATTCGTATGGTTCTGAACATTCATGGGTATGAGTACCCATCCAAGCTATTTCATTAAAAGCTTTCCTTTCCTGATAGCATGAGGGAAGAGAGTGAATCTCCAGAACAACATGACAGAGAACAAAATCACTTCTGCCCTAATTTGTTGTAGGCTCTGGGTGTCTCTTATCAGAAGTGGGTCCACAGAGCTACATTACATGATCCTAACAAATGTGGGATTAAAAAAAAAAATCACTGTCTTAATGCTTTCTGTGTATTGCAAAGAGAAAGTACGAATGTCGAAGTATTTTCGTATTTCTACCCAGATGTTTGCTGTTTAGACCAGCTACGGAGGGCAGCTCAAGGGGTTAAACATTTTCTCACTTCTGTAACATGTGTTTTAGGGGCCAGAAAACATTTGTTTGGATTTTTTGTTTTTTTTATATTCTGGAAAAGATTTTGAGATTGGAATTACAAATGATATGCACACTCCAGTGAGTTGGAGCTCACTGGAGTCTCCACCCCCTGAAGACGTATTGGCACCAGCCTCAGAATACAGGTTCACCTACCCTTTCCTGTCGCAGAGAAAGACATGGAGATTTCAGACAGATTGTGCCTTGAAAGGTAGCACTTAGGGGCACCTGGGTGGCTCAGTCATTAAGTGTCTGCTTTCAGCTCAAGTCATGATCCCAGGGTCCTGGAATCAAGCTGTTTCTCCCTCTCCCCACTCCCTCCTTGTGCTCTCTGTTATTATCTCTCTCTCTCTCTCTCTCTCTCAAATAAACAAATAAAATCTTTTAAAAAATTAGAACAGAAAAGAAAAGAAAGGTAGCACTTACAAATGCTCAGTGCTGCCACTCAAAATTTTACACTGGCTGTGCAACCAGTAAAACTGTTTTTTAAAAATAGCATGCTGAATTTGATATGATTTAACTTTTTATATGATAAAAGCTATATGTTTATATGTTAACCTTAAAAAATCATCATAGTTGACTTTAGGATAAGCCAATGTTTCCAATTTAAACTAAGAATTAGTATACCAGCTTGTTATCAAACTAACAAAATATCTCCTTTTTGAGTTTTAAGGATTGAGGTCTGTGCCATACAAATTTATTTGAAAATAGGGCCAGTTATTTTCCTAAGGAAAGCTTGAGAGCCATAAGAATCGTCCAAACTCCCCATTGTACAGAAGAGAAAAATGAAGCCCAGGGAGGGGAATTAGTAAATCATAGACCAGTTCATCACTAGAGCTGAGAAAGGTGTGATATCTTCTCTTCTAGGTCCACTAAGGTTTTTATTTTACTTTATTGCTTCTCTCCCCTCAGCAAGCGCAGAAATAAAAGTTGGAATTTCCAATTCACTTCTGAAGTGAAAGTACACAGAAGTGCTCTGTAGTATGGCTAACCACCAGTAAATAAAATCTTAAATAAAATAAAATAATGTTTTAAAAATTGTGAAAGCTGAGACTTCAGCTCTTCAAACAGCATGTAGGCAAGCTGGCTGTGATGGGACTTGTACCAGCCTGACACTAGATGACCAGCACAGGTGAACTGCCTTGGGGACAGCCACCCGGCAGGCTCAGAGTACGCATTTGTCAGTGCCCTCTGATAGAAGGGATCTAGGCTGGCAGGCAAGGGTCAATGTCCCCAGTTTCCTCACCAACTCACCCTTACTGGTCACCTAAGGCCACCCAAACATATTTTGATCTAGATGTATCAACAACAGCAACAAAAAGCAGAATGGGCCATGAGGGAAAAGGTCACCTTGTCTCTCAACAGGAAAGGGGATGCCTGGGAGTAACAGAGGGAAACACGAGAAGAAATTAAAATACCAGCAGTGACTAATAAACCTGTGTGTATAAGTGGTTCTTTGGCATCCTTGTAGAAATCTAGTACCTACTGGTTCCTGGCACTGCCCACTTCCCACCGCATGTGAGAGGTAGCAGGGGTTTGTGACCACAGCCCTGCCAGAGTCAGTACACCCAGTCTGTGGGCCAGCCCCGGGATAGAGGGACTTGTGGACCCCCAGCCCGGTAAGAAACAGGAGGCTAAGAACATCTAAGGATTAAAAGGTGCCTTTTAGGGCAGTACTTCATCTTGCTAAATGTGTATAGTCACCAGGTAAGGAAAGCAGAACAGAAACTGCTGCTTGCTTTTCAGGTCAGAGAAAGTGTGGAGATTTGCTAAGGTCGTCTGGATGGTTGACAATAAAACAAGAGAAACCCCTGGCTTTCCTGTGTCCTATATTAGTGTTCTTTCTACCACAACCACCATTTCTGAGGAGGAAGCTTTAGAGGCTTATCGACTTACTTGATTTATCTGTAGGCCAGGGTGCTTGGGGAACTTTTGCCAAACAAGCAAAAAGCAAACAATCAACAGAATAACTCCACATCCACAAGGCAAAGTTTTCTCCACTCTCACTTACCTCTCTGTGACCATTCAGGTGGGCTCTGGGTACCACTGGCAACCTGCCTCATTGGCTTTTGCTCTGCTCCTGTTTACCTGTTTTATCAAGAAGGGGGCAGTGTGTCAGTGCCTTGCATGGCATTAATAAAGATAAGAGAGGCCCTAGCTACCAAAAAGAGTTTTCAAAAACTTTCCCCTGGTTTCCCTGGCTGCAGGGCTGCGTGCACAGACACACAGAGCCACTGATGCAGGAACTATTATTGCCATCCGATTATTGTCATTATAATGCCTATTCAACTGCCCCTTTGTAAGTTCCTAGAGGGCAGGGACCGTGTCTTAGGCTGCTTTTCATGAATTCATGCCTTCCTGCTTCCATTCACTCATCCTACAAACATTTATTGAGTGCAGCCGTCACTGTGCCCACACAGGGCCGCAGACACAGAAAATACACCACGTCCTGTGTGTCCTCAGCAGCACAGCCCTGCCCTGGCTGCTAGCCCTCATCCACCCTTCCAGGAATGGAGACCCAAATAGGGCACAGGCTGCACCATCCATAGCAGCCTCAAGGCCACAGGGCAATGGGTACCATCCTCCCCCAAAATCTTTGCTCCATCCAAACTTCTATAACGTGCCCATATTTCTTTTATAATAAAAACAGCAATCTAATGAAGTCTAATTTTTAAACCTACTATTTTAAACCTAAAATTCTACTTTTCTCATCCTTGGCTATCCATTTGAATCACCTGAGGAACATTGAAATCCTGGTTGTGGGTCTCCCACACAGTGAGTCTGATTTCTTGGCCTGGGCATTGGGAGTTTTCAAAGCTCCCCAGGTGATTCTCAAGTGCAGTCAAATTGAGAACTGCCATTCAAACCCCAGAGAAAGGGAAGAAAGCTAAACGCTCATAAGCAGGGATTGCTCTTGGATTTGTTTCTCTGTGAACCTGCCATGTATTTTGGACCCCAAGATCCTGACTCTTCCTGTCCTGATCCCACATTACTCACCTGACCCCCTGTACCTGAGATCTCACTGGGCTCCATGTCTTCCTGCCTGCTCTTGCATCAGGATGCCCCCTCCTTTGGCTGGGGATTCAGAACACACATTTCTGTGCTCTCTGGTCCAGGTAAGGCTCCAGGATTCTGGCCCAACATGGGGTCATCTGCCTCACAATATGCTCTGTCTTCTGACTTTCAAAAGCCTGCTCACCTGTACTCCATGGACCCAGGACTCCACTCCCTCTCAGCCTGTAGTGAAAAATCTCTTTTCTGTCCCGCTCATTGTTAGGTACATGCCACTCCCCTCCTGGTAGCAGTGATGTCCTTTGAGAAGGGAGATCCTGTTGAGGTATCAGCACATGCAGCCTTTTGGTGGTTTTGGGAGATGCCAGGAGGGCCTGTGGAGGGCTCCAAAGATCATTCCAGGTGACAAATACCAGAGGGTGCATACCCTTGTCGTTGAAGTCCTTCCAAAGGTCATGTGGACAAAGATGACTCCTGGAATGCGCAAATCAAAACCACAATGAGATACCACTTCACACCCCCTAAGAGGACCATAATCGTTATTACAAAAAAAATGTAAGTTTTGGCAAGGAGGTGGAGAAATTGCAGCTCTCGTACATGGCTGGTGGGAAAATAAAACAGTATAGCTGCTCTGGAGGGCAGTTTTGTGGCTCCTCAAAAATTTTAGTATAGAATTCCCATATGACTCAGCAATTTCACTCAAAGGTATATACCCCCCAAAACTGAAAACAGCTACTCAAATACAGGTACAGTCATGTCCATAGCAGCTTTATTCCCCACAGCCAAAAGGTGGAAACAGCCCAGATGTCAGATGGATACATTCATGAATGAAATTATATGCATAATTTTATATGTATAATTATATATAATATATAATTTATGCAATATATAATAATTTACACAACCATATATATTTCTTTGTTTAGCGAATAATTGTTTGGTGAATAATACATATATTATAATAAAATATATTGATTCAACAGGTATTTACTGTTAGATTACCTTGCAAAACATAGAACATACATCAAAATTGAAACTTAAAAATGAGATTAAAAATATAAATGAATTTCTCTTTCTTTGAGCCCCCAGTGGGGACCACCAACCTGCTAGACCACTCCCACAATTGTTTCCCTTTGCCAAGATATTCCAAAAGTTAAAATCTGAAGAGATTTCCCACCTTCTGTCTTTGCTTTCCTTTCTGGCTTCAGTGAAGAATTAGATTTAATGACAAGATTTGTTGTGCTGCTATTTTTATTTTTATTTATTATTTATTTATTTTTAGACAGCAAGAGAGGGAACACAAGCAGGGGGAGTGGGAGAGGAAGAAGCAGGCTCATAGCAGAGGAGCCTGATGTGGGGCTCGATCCCATAATGCCGGGATCACGCCCTGAGAGGAAGGCAGACACTTAACGACTGTGCCACCCAGGTGCCCCATGTGCTGCTATTTTTAAGGTAACTGTTTTGTTTTCCAAATTTCCTCTGGAAAGACAGCATTGGTATTTGGATTCCTTCAATGCGATCTATCTGCTCTGATGACAAAACTGTGTTTAGGATGTGCCCATGAGCACGATGAAATAAAGGCAGGGAGTTTTGGTGCTAGAACATGAGTGCAGACACATATGTTTGAAGATCTCCAAACACAGAGCTATTTTCAACTTCATACTCTATGCTTTTTGGAGCCCCCATGCATCTAAATCTTTGTTTGCCTCTTATCAAAACCAGTCCCCTTGATAGATAAGAAGCGTGCGTCCTAAGAGTCCAAGTGAGCGCTGGAGTTAGGCAGCTGAGTGGTGACTGGCATCCAAGCCTGAGGTCACTTTACAGTCCTATACTATTTTTATTAAAAAAATATCCGCATATAAGTTTATCTGCACTGTTCAAATCATGTTGTCCTGGGGTCAACTGTGTGTCTACATTGTGACATGTGGAAAATGAACATGGGGACGTATTACTTCTAAGCAGGGCAAGGCAGAGCAGGAGAAATCAATTCTGAAAAGAGAATTTTGTTTGATTAAAAATTTTTGTTTACAAAATAAAATCCATGAACTACTTTAATTATTTTCTTACTGTTCTACTTTAAAGCATAATGAGATTCTACTCTAAAGCATAATGGCTAAGTTGACAAGGAAATCTTGTCATATATATGTTGAACCACATGAAAATGCCAGTATCTGACTGCGTTAGACCTATGAAAGCATAAAGTTCAAATAGTTCAGCCTAGGTTACCCTTTGGTAACATAATCAGTGAAGTGTGATATTTAAGCAGAAAATCTTTTACCGGAGTATAAAAAATATTATCTGGGAGGGTCTAATTTAAGAACAATTATCCAAGAAAGAAAATTAAATCAGCAATAGTTACATTTGAATGAATATGGAAATGCCTCCGAAAGAAGAAAAACCCGGGAAACATCAATAGGCAAATAAGGCTTTTACACACATAGTGATGGGTAAAGTAATAGATGGACAGACAGAAAATCTATATCCCCTTTCAAAACTGTTCTCTGGCAGCAGCCACTCCATAGAGGGATAAACCATCATCGAGAGTTTGAGAAATTGATATAATGCAATGAGAAGTTGCAGTGTCACTTGTCAGCAAGCCCCAGACAGCAGACATGCTGGATGGGGCCAGGGTTCAGACAAAGGCTCCTGTTCAGTGGGAACAGGTACAAGACAGATGGTTGGTTAAACATTGCCAGCATACTTGAGCAGTGCCATTCGGCGGTCAGAGCCTGGATAATGGTCACAAGGACATTGTGTAGCAGCGCGTTGGCTAATTTCAACCCAGCTAAAGCTATTGCTTATCTTTGTTGGTTTTGCAAAGATTAAGGCTGTTTCTCCGCTTTGAATGTACCACAGCTGCCCAGCAAAGCATTCCTGAAGTTTTGTCTGGGTTCCCGCTGCTAAGAGGGGCCAAGCAAAACTTGGCACATGCAAAGACTTGTTTTGCTCATCATTGGAGTTGCTTCTCCTCCAAAGACCTGGCTCAGTCTTTGCACTTCTGGGGTGGGGGGAGACACTCTGGAGTCACGGTGGCCTCCTGAGCGAAACCCCCCTGTGGACTTCAAAAAGCATCTGCTATGGATTTATATTTCCTATTAGTACTGATTCATTTGCTACTTTTGTGGAAAAGGGTAAACACCATCGTAAATTCCATCCGGTGAATCATGGGGAGGCGGTGGTTCAAATTAAACGTGTTTGCTTTCGGAAGGGGGCCCTTGGCTTCTTATCTTTATGTACAGAAGAAAATAGAGCTCACCCTGGCCCCTGCAGCCAATGGAAACGCACCTGGCCTGGTCAGCTGGTGAGGCTGGGCCTCCAACCTGCTGCACCTCTGAGCTGTTTGCAGACAGAGAGGACGTAATGCAGAGGGGCTGGGTGAGGGTGTGCATACAGCCCCAAACCCAACGGGTTACAGCCATTATCTGGGTGTGTTAGGAAAAAGTGATGCCTTGATCATTTCGGTATTTCTGACAACTCCGATGGCTTTATCTTCTTTCATAGGTGGTGTGTGGGTACCCCAACCTCACTGAACAAGTCCGTATTTACTTTAGACAGCCTCCTCAGACTAAATTAGATCAATTCCAGTTATAAAATTGAGATACCATGCCTAGGGGATAAGCCCTAAAATTGGCCTTTTTGACTACATCTACAGAATCAAAGAAAAAGCCAAGAAAAAGTTATCCTCCCTCTCAATCTCTCACTGTCTCTCTCTGTCTCTGTCTCTCTTACACACACACACACACGCACACACGCACACACACACACACAGTCAGTTAGGCCTCAGTATCTGCACTTAGTATCAGGTTCTATCATGAAGAGATAACCACCAGCAGCAAAGCACTATTAATTTTGTGATCAGGATGACCAGGTACCCATTGCAGGACAGAAGACCCCAGCTGGTGGGGCGCCTGGGTGGCGCAGTCGTTAAGTGCCTGCCTTCGGCTCAGGGCGTGATCCCAGCGTTATGGGATCGAGCCCCGCGTCAGGCTCCTCCACTATGAGCCTGTTTCTTCCTCTCCCATTCCCCCTGCTTGTGTTCCCTCTCTCACTGGCTGTCTCTCTGTCTGTCAAATAAATAAATAAATAAAATCTTTAAAAAAAAAAAGAAGACCCCAGTTGGAAACAACATGCTAAATTTTGTGTTACCATATTTTTGAAATTCAATAAAGGAGAAAACCATGGGCTAGGAACGGCACCCCAAAATTATTTACCACATTTAAAGGAACTTTGTACATCTCCTCAAGTGCAAAGAACTGAAATAATAGTAACATTCAAGCCATGGCACATGATGTTTGCACAAGGCCAAGGCCCCTCTTTTGATTTATTTTACTTTGTTATTTCCCCTTGACCCTCCCTCTGTATTCTGGCTCCCAAACCACTTGCTCACAAAGGCACCACCCAAATGCATTTCATCCACAGATTGGGGTCTGGGCAGACCCCTGAAAGTTGTGTGGGGCTGTCTGTTCTGACAGTGCTTGTTTGAGAGTGGAAGGACTTCTGTTGATTTCATGTCAACTTCTTTCCTCGGATTCCTCCAGTAAAGGATCGCTATTTTCCCCATGCTATTGTCCATTCAACCTGGTCTCAATATGCATTGGTATATAGAGTGACATACCCATCTTTTTGTCATCTCACGTTTTTTTAAAGATGTATTCATTTATTTATTTAAGAGAGAGAGAGAGAGCACACAGGGAAGGGCAGAGGGAGAGGGAGAGAAGCAGACTGCTAAGTGCGGAACCCAAGGTGGGCCTCGATCCCACGACCGAGATCATGACCTGAGCCAAAATCAAGAGCCACCCAGGTGCCCCTGTCATTTCACTTTTGAAAGAATCAGATTTTAGGGATGCCTGGGTGGCTCAGTTGGTTAAAGGTCTGCCTTTGGCTTGGGTCATGATATTGGGGTCCTGGGATTGAGCCCCATATCAGACTCCCTGCTGAGCAGGGAGTCTTTCTTCCTCTCCCTCTGTTCCTCCCCCCTGTTCACGCTCTCTCTCTCTCAAACAAATAAATAAAATCTTAAAAAAAGAGAGAATCAGATTTTAGTAGGGATTTGGGTCTCTCTTGTTGATCTTTCTTCTTACCTCTTTTATGTTCTTCCTGTTGCTTTGGCTTTATCGTATTTATTGTTTTCTCTTTTTTTCTACTATGTTTAGTGATGTCCTAGGTCTTTGGTTGTTAATATATCTTGTTTACTGTTAATGTATTCAAAATTATGCAAAACTAAGTGCTACTTTGGTTATGGGCCACAACATTTGACATTTGACACTGTCATTCTTGTTCTTTTCTAGATATGTTGTAATACCTTTTTAAAATGTCCTCTTAACCAATCTCTGTGTAATATATGTTTGTTTTATGGTCTGAGGAGATGTTTGAAGCTTTCTTGTTGTGACTGATTTCTTATTTACATCTTTATAATCAAGCAGCACAATCTGTGTATAGTGATCATGTGGTACTTATTGAAGCTTCCTTTGTTCTGTGAGAACTTAAAATGAATACTCTGTGGATATACATTTGATGTATCTCTGTTAGATTGGTGCTGCCCAATAGAAATAAAATGCAAACCTCATATATAATTTTATATATTTTCTAGCAGCCATATTAACAAAGTAAACATATATAGGTGAAATTCACTTTAATTATATATTTTATTTAACCCAGTAGATCCAAAATAGCATAATTTCAGCATATAATCAATACAAAAGTATTAATGAGATATTTTGCATTCCTTTTTATGTATTAAGTATTAGAAATCTGGAGTGAATTTTACACTTAAGGTATATCTCAATATAAATACTAAATTCACATCAGGTACACTTGATTTAGATTTAGATTTCAATTTACAATTGGAAGAGTGGGCTCACATACCCAAGTTTTTCCAAACATACTTAAAAGTTTTGTAATACTTGAATCAAATATTTTTTTAGTTTAAATTTAAATTGCTTAAAATTATGTGAGACCTCTAATCACAAGGCTCCTAAGAGAAAACATAGGCAGTAATCTCTTGAACACTGGCCTTCACAACACATTTATGTATATGTCTCCTAAGACAAGGGAAACAAAAGCAAAAATAAACTATCAGGGCTACACCAAAATAAAGCATCTTTTGTATGGTAAAGAAAACCATCAACAAAACAAAAAGGCGATGGGAATGAGTGGGAGAAGATATTTGTAAATGATATTGCTGATAAAGGGTTAATATCCAAAATATATAAAGAACTCATACAACTCGATACAAAAAAAAAATTGGATTTAAAAATGGGCAGAGGAGCTGAATGGACATTTTTTCCAAAGAAGACATGCAGATGGCCAATGGACACACAAAAGGTGCTCAACATCACTCATCATCAGGGAAATGCAAATCAAAACCACAATGAGATATCATCTTATACCTGTCAGAATGGCTAGTATCGCTTCTGACGGCACTTCCTATAAGTGATTTCATCAGAGCAGCGCAATGGTAGCGCATCTGACTCCAGAATGGCTAGTATCAAAAAGAAAAGAAACAACAGGTATTGGCAAGGATGTGGAGAAAAAGGAATCTTAATGCACAGTTGGTGGGAATGTAAACTGGTTCAGCCACTGTGGAAAACAGTATGAAGTTTCCTCAAAAAATTAAAAATGGAAATGCCATATGATACAATAATTCCACTACTGGTTATTTACTCAAAGAAAATGAAAACACTTATTCAAAAAGATATATGGTTGCAGCATTATTTACAATAACCAAGATATGGAAGCAACCCAAACATCCACTGACAGAAAAATGGATAAAAAAGATATGGTATATGTATACAATGGAATGATATCAGCCATAAAAAAGAATGAAATTTTGCCATCTGAGACATAGATGGACTTAAGAGGGTATTATGCTACATGAAATAAGTCAAACAGAGAAAGACAAATACCATATGATTTCACTTATATGTGGAATTTGAAAAGAAAACAAAAACAAGTAAAAATCAAACTGACTCAAATACAGAGAACTAACTGGTGGTTGTCGGTGGAGGAATGGGTAGGCAGTTGGGAGACATAGGCAAAGGGGATTAAAAGATACAAACTTCCAATTATAAAATAACTAAGGGACAGAGATGGATAGTACAGCATGAAGAATACTGTCAATAATATTGTAGTAATGGTGTATGGTGACAGATGGTGACTACTCTTACTTAACCGTGGTGAGCCCTGAGTAATGTATGGAATGGTTAAATCTATATGTTGTACATCTGAAACTAATGTAAAATTGTATGTCAATTATACTTCAATTAAAAGAAAAGATTTTAAGAAATAGTTAAAATTAAATAGAATTAAAATTCAGTGCCTCACTTGCATTACACACCTTTCAAATACAGAAGAGCCATATGTGGTTCCCCGCTACCATATTGGACAACATAGAATTAAATTATGCTTATAAGTGCTTTTCACATATTTCAAATCTTTGCTATTTTTTGTCTCCTTGATCAGATAGTTTTTATTATTTTTTAAAGATTTTATTTATTATTTATTTGAAAGAGAGAGAACATGAGCAGGCAGAGGGAGAGGGAGAAACCATCTCCCAGCCGAGCAGGGAGCCCGATGTGGGGCTTGATCCCAGGACCCTGAGATCATGACCTGAACCGAATGCAGATGCTTAACTGACAGAGACACCCAGGTGACCCCAGATAGTTTTTATTTTAAAGATATATTGGCATCTCCTGCTAAATTGTCTATCTATGAGACCTTGGTATCTGAAATTACATATATTTCCACCCCTGTTAATTTTGTCTCTTTCAGGTGCTCTTGTTTTATGGATAGTGACACTTCCATTCTCCGTATTCTTAACTTTTCTTTTGTATTTGTCATCTCTTTAACTTTCTGAGCTCTTCAGAGGTTCTTAATCTGATCTTCTGCTCCCTAATTTGTACCTCCACTGTATCCATCCTGCTATTCGGTCCCTTTACTGAGCTCTTTATTTCAACAATTGACTTTATGTCTGTGTGTTCCTGTTTTGTACTTCCTGATCTCTTTGAAGATATTTATTAAGCTTCTGACCTACCAGTGCTGCATTATCCAGTGGAGGTCACTTATTTATCAAGGATGCTTCCGATAAATCTTTTTATTTTCCTGTGAGCCCACCTACATTTGGGAGCACCAGCTTCCTTGGTGGGTCAGATGTCCCTTAAAGGTGGAACAAGGCCCAGGCCCAGACTTTCTCAGCTTTCTGGTGAGGGCACAAGTCAGAAATGGTGTCTGAGTGGAGGACTTTGATGCTTATAGTCAGCCAGAGCACTCCCAGAGTGACCCACCCTGTGCCAGGACACTGAGCTGCTCTAGAGAGCTCCTGCAGCCCAGTGTTTCTTCTACAGCTATCTCCTTTGAAATTATCACCCACCTGACCCAGGTGGGAGCTGGAGTGGAGAGTGTGCTGAGGGACCAACCATGTGCTGCCTTCTGTTATGACTTCTGCACCCCAGCTGGTGCTGTGCTAACACCAGGCTAGTGGGATTGGCTCCCCACCAAGATGATGGGGTAAGCAGTGATCCTCCCCAAGGAAGTGTGGGGCAAGAAAACCACAAATGGGGAAACCCCAACCAACCTCCCTTTGGTACCTGGCCCTCTGTCCCTAGGTTGCTGTTTCCCTGATTCACTGAGAGAACAACCTTCTGCCTTCCATCTATGGCCCCCATGTTTAAGATCTATCTCCATTTAATTAGTTCTCCATCTGGCCAGAATCTCAGAAAATGATGTTTTAAAATTCACATAAAGGGGCACCTGGGTGGCTCAGTTGGTTAAGCATCTGTCTTCAGCTCAGGTCATGATCTTGGGGTCCTGGGATCGAGCCCCACCTTGGGCTCCCTGCTCAGTGGCAAGCCTGCTTCTCCCTCTCCTCCCTGCTTGTGCTCTCTGTTTCTATCTCTGTCTCTCGCTTTCAAATAAATAAATAAAATCTTAAAAAAAATAAAGTAAAATTCACATAAAAGTTTTGGCAAAAATGATCAACTTGATATTATTGTTATCATTTTGTTATATTTCCTTTCACCATGATTTTCAGCTATTTCTGGGAGTTGAAGTCAGGATCAGAGAGATCTTGCTAAGTTCTTTAACCTTCCCAAACCTCACCAGAAGAATGGGGAAAATAAGGGTATCTCCCTCTTTGGGCTTGGGGAGAGTCAATAAAGTAATGCATATAGTAAGTCCTCATTAAATAAGGAAAAAGTGTCCCACTGTCCAGGCCTCACATTCCTTTAACCCGTTGACTTGTTGAAAGGATTAAGGATTAAATGTCTTGCACCATGGCCAGTTCAGTAACACTACTCTGAAAAAAAAAAATCTCAGGTAATCAATGTATCAAGTTCTTAGAGCCATGATAACACATGACCTCCTATAGTTCAGCTATGTTGTTCACAATTTGACAATGAAGAGTAAATACGGAAAAGTGGTACAATTATTTGACCCAAGGCTATCAGGAAATTTTCCAGGTTAATACCAACAGTCCTGAATCAATGAACCATGCACACTCACAAATGGGTAGGAGGGAAGAGTCATCATGGAAAACCCTTCTCCTTATACATTGCTTCTCAACTTTGAAATGATGTATGAGTCATTAAGAGGACTTATGTGGGCTTCTCTAAAAACTAACTCATTTAGGGCACTAGAATTTAGGGTGTATTTCCACTCACTCATTCATTATGAAGGCAAGCAAACAAAGTCAATCTTTCAGACAAGACCTTTACCTAATTGAGAAATGTTTAGACCTATGGTGTTTAATATGGTAGCTGTGACCCACATGTGGCTATTTAAGCATTTGAAAGGTGCTGGTCCAAATTGAGATGTGCTCTGAGTGTAAAATGCACACTAGATTTTGATGATTTAATATGCAAAAAATAATGTAAAATATCTCATTAATATGTTTATACTGATTAACTGCTGACATAATGTTTGAATATATTAGGTCAAATAAAATATTATTAAAGTTAATTTTACCTTTTTTTTATTTTCTAGAGGTTAATTATGTTGTTAGCGTTTGTTTGGTTGTATAAATCTCTCTATACTTATCAAATAAATGTCAAATATTTACATTTATTTTTCAACGAAAAGGCCATTTTAACCAGGATTTTTAACAAGGTACCATGTTTCTGAGACATGTCATTTGCAATCAGTTCTTAGAAATCTGGGGTGCCATTCAAGTTATTTCAAAGAGATTGTACCCATTCCTTGATTTATTCTGTTGGTGAAAGCTACTGCATGCCAGACACTGATCCTGGCCCTCAGTTTTCTGCCACTATGAGTTTTATCTTCTCATGAGCAGAAGCAGTGAGTAAGCAATAAAAGTAAGAAATAAGTGAATTTTATTTTTATTTATTTATTTATTTATTTTAATGATTTTTTATTATATTATGTTAGTCACCATACAGTACATCCCCGGTTTCCGATGTAAAGTTCGATGATTCACTAGTTGCGTATAACACCCAGTGCACCATGCAATACGTGCCCTCCTTACTACCCATCACCAGTCTATCCCATTCCCCCATCCCCTCCCCTCTGAAGTCTTCAGTTTGTTTCTCATAGTCCATAGTCTCTCATGTTTCATTCCCCCTTCTGATTACCCCCCTTTTCTTTATCCCTTTCTTCCCCTACCGATCTTCCTAGTTCTTATGTTCCATAGATGAGAGAAATCATATGATAATTGTCTTTCTCTGCTTGACTTAAGAAATAAGTGAATTTTAGTGCATGCTCAAAGCTAAAGAGTACTACAGAAAAAAAAAGAGAGTGAGGGAAGGAAGGAGGAAGGTGCAGGCAAATGGATTACCAATGTAAATGTGGTGTTTTCAGTAAACAAGTCTTATTGGAGCAAAGACCTGAAGGGGGTTGAGGGTGTCAACGATGCTGGAAGAACATCCAGATGGACTGGAGGCCTATGGAAAGGGGCAGATGACCAAGGGGAGGGTA
This sequence comes from Ailuropoda melanoleuca, assembly GCF_002007445.2. Classification (NCBI taxonomy): domain Eukaryota; kingdom Metazoa; phylum Chordata; class Mammalia; order Carnivora; family Ursidae; genus Ailuropoda; species Ailuropoda melanoleuca. Next base: position 91,387,194 of record NC_048230.1, read on the forward strand.
GTAGCTGGTTTCAGTGAGGTAGTGGGGCTGAGCATGTCGGAACTTTTACTTTCATCTCAGGGAGATGCGGATGTCACTGGCAACTGTTGAGGTGGCTTGTGGTTTAAACCACCTTACAGTTTTAGAAGATGACTCTTCCTGCTTTGTTGAAAATAGATTGTAGACGGGCCAACGTGGTATCAGTGAGGAAGTTCCTGCAATAGTAGGAGCGAGGTTGTCGACAGTCATGTTGGTAACAGGGCAAGTGGTGGGAAGTAGCCAGAATCTCGATGTACAATCCTGCCTTTTGAAGTGGAACTAACAGAATGTCTTGATAGATTGAATCGTGGGGTATAAAAAAGAAGAGAAGAATCAAGGATGAATCTCAGCTTTGGCCTAAGCACCTGGAAGGACACAACTACTGAGTACGCACTTTTTGTGCTAGATAGCAATTAATGTAGGGAATACAAGAACCCAAATGTTCCCTGCACTGAAGTTGCCCACAGCAGAGTATTAAGACAGACACATGCATGCAAGGATACACTGCCCCTAAAGTGGTAGTGCACATGTGAAAGGAAAGAAAGATGATCATTTCAATGTGGTTGTCAGGGGCAGGTAAGCGAGCTTTCAATTTGGGTATTTGAGGATGTATAAAATTCATCAAACCAAGAAAAGAAGTGAACAGGCATTCTAAGGTCAGGAAATAGCATGTGCAAAGCCCAATGTTGACAAAGAAGGTGGATTATTTGGGGACTTGCAAGTAGAATGTGGATGATGGGCTGGCTGTGGGAGGTGGACCAGATGGAGGAGAAAGTACTACAACAGGGTCCTGATGGTGAGGATGTGCACAGAGCTTGGGAGCTTGGACTTTTTTCAGGCAGGAATGAGAGATCAGAATTTTCAACACAGCATAGTACATGGTCAAATTTGTGTTTCCTCAGAATAGGTCGTATAAATCTATGAAGATATACAGAACAGTTAAGAAACTATTAAAATTGCCCAAGGTTTTGTGAAAGGTTTTAACTAGAGAGAATTGGAAGTAAAGGAGGGACTGATTGGGGAGATTTTTGGAGGTTTAATTCATGGGCATCAATGACCAATTAAAAGGTGGGCTTTCCAATATGGAAGAATGAGAAAAAAAATGGTCTCTCGGGGTATTGTTATTAACTGGGATGGGGAAAACACAAGGAAGAGAAACGTGTTTCAAGAATGTTGAGTTTGAAGTAGATTTTAGCTTGGGTTCCCCCAGAAACTGACCCTGAAAGAAGGATTCATTTGTAAGCAGTGTATTTGGAAAGTGACTGTGAAAAATTGTAGGGCAGTTGGGGAAGCAAGCCAGGGAAGGCACGGCACCAATACAAGGTTGTGGAGGTTCCAGCTGTGTCTGTGGGGCACTCATTCTGTTGGGCCCTTGGGGAGAAGCAAAGAGCATGCATCAGAATCCTCCACCTCAGAGAGAGGGAGCTGGGTATTTACTCACCAATTCTCAGAGAAGACTTTATTCCTAACTTCCATGTGATGACAGAGGCCAAGAAAGCCCTGAGGCAGAAAGAAGGTGCTCTCCTCCCTGGAGGAAGCTCTGGTGTTTTGTGTATGCGAATGGGAAGGCAAGTGCCAAGAGGATGCTTGTGGGACACTGACAGCAGTGAAAAGGGACCCCTTGAGATGTTGAGAGGAATCTGCATGAGGAGAGGCCAATACCTACCACACAGAATACAAACTTGAAGTTCCAATGAGAAGTCAAGCAAGAGACAGTGATTTGGGGACTTAACGTATTTGGCTAATATTAACCTTTCAAAGTAGCTTCTTTTCCAAAAATCCCTTGCAGGGAAGACACCTGTATCTGTAAAACTTGCTGGTGCGTACCCTGTCTCCCAGGCCCCAGCAGCAGCAACTTGGGTGAGACTAGATTGAATTTGTGCCCCAACTTCCTTCCTGTGATAAAATTCTACTTCATTAGACAAGAAGCCATAGAATTTTATTCCTAACTGTCTGAGAGGAATGTTTTTCTAAGATTTCATGTCTTAAAGGCAATTTCACTCTCTTACACAAGTAGGTGTTTCAATAACTAAGTCCAGCAACTGTCTCATGGACCAGTGTTATGAGCGTTCTTGAATATGAGTTGGAATTTTCATTTTAGAAGAAAAGTCACAGCCTTGATTATAGAAAAACAAAGAATAAAGAAAGGTGGGAAATTCCTCCTTTATAGTAGGACAGTAGTATTGAGTAGAAATAAACATGTCTACTCTTTCCTTTTGGGCCACCTCTAACCAGCCCCACCTATCAGCTGCTACTCTGGAACAGGGAGCTTTCAAAGTGTTTGAAGCATACACATTGAATCCCCAGTCTGTCTTCCATAGCTGTGTGATCCAATATGTCTAAGAACTACCTTCTACAGATTATGAGTAGAGCCTTGGAACCATCTTAGACTCTGGGCTAAGTTCAAATTCCATCTCTTTCCAGTTAATAGTGGGCCCTTGGGTGGGTCATTTGATCTTTCAAAGTCTCAACTTCCTCATCTGTGCAGGGGCAATAGACCCACCTCACAAATTTTTCAGGGTTGGATGTGATGGGGAATGGGAAATTCCCCAAAACACTGAAAGCTTTCAATAGTGTTAAAAATTTGGTATAGAGTGGCATTCATAGCTCTGAATCGTTCTTAGCCTTCCTATGGTGATGGTTGCAGAGTGTAGACCATAGTCTAAAGGTCTGAAGTGTGAAAGGCAGACATCTGCCACTGGGGTCCCACAGCACCTGGCTCAGACTGATTCTAACACTAGAGACCCCACTGGATTCTGTCCTTCACAGAAAGCACTGGACTATTGAGAGACCCTGAGCTCTTGACCCACTTGGATCTCCCATTACAAATGACCCTAGATGGATTACTCTGTCCCTCTGCATGATGGAAAGGAATGTGTTGGACGGGCCTAATTCCCCTAGCTCAAGGCTTCTAAGCCTACATTTAAGACTCTGGCCTTGACTAACTCATACTCCCATCACTCTGGTTGACTAAGAAGCACAAATGATGGGAGTTTCATGAGTTATTGTTTTCCCAATAAGCACCAAGTGCCCATTCTCAGAAACTTCTCAGTTTTCTCAGCCCTTGAGCATGTGACTCTACAATATTGGTTGGGGGGGGGGGCTCTGAAGGGGTTAGAAGGAAGGGGCATCCTATTGGATGCCACCTCCAAATCTCAATAGGAGGTCTTTAAACTAGGGTTGATTTCATCTTCAATTCAGGGTGAATTTGCAGACTAAAAAACAAAGAACACGAATTTGGAATGCCACACTTTGATTCAGTTCACATCCCTGAGGGCCTACAATGGACAGTATTGTCCTGGACCCTGGAAGTAATGATCAGAGAAGAACACTGTTGAAAACAAAGCATATTTTAAAAATAAATGTCATTTAGGATATGACTAACAGATGCACACTCCCTATATATGTCTTTATGCTTTTAATCATTCTGCCTTCAACTGTACGACAAGTTTCCTCTGATACACCCCCACCTTGGTCCAGGAAAGCATATGTCATGTAGGATGATGGTGATTCCAGCAAGCACGATGAGTCAGGGACATATGGTGTCCCCAAGGTCTCTGTTTACTCTTGTACCTGGGGAGATTAGTCAGCCAGAGGCACAGAATCAGCCTGAACGCCATCTGGCCATTCCCTGGTGCAGGCTGAAGGTGACAAGTCAGCCCTACATACCTGGATAGCTAGGTGAGGGCTTGGATCATTCCAAGTGGGAACTTGAAACTGCAGCCCTGAATCAAAGACAAAGCTGAGGTGTCGTGCCTACCTTACTGTGAGAGGCAAGAGCTGCATTCTGGAGAAGGAAGACTAACGTCATTGGTGATTCCAGTTCATTCGGGCCTCCCATGTGGACCTCTTCCCAGCCCCAAGGCAGTAGGTGACTGCCATTACTCCTTCCCCTGCTGGTCTACAGGCCTTAGGAGTTGGTCTAAGAGTTATAGGTATTCTGTATTCAAAGATGGTGCTTTGTAAGCAGAAAGATTCTAGACTTTGGTCCTGTGTCTGCCCGCTTTTAAGTTCTGGTCTTGAGGTCTTGGGTAACTTTTTCAACCCCTTTAAGTCTCTCTTTCTTTGTTGAATGACAATCCAATCCGCATAGTGCTGTTGCCTAGGATGAACTTATCTGAGATAAACTATGTAAAGTACCTGGATTTAGGAGGAGTGCAATAAAAGTGAGTGCCCTTCCCCCTTCCCCAGATAATCGGGTTTTATTCCCCTCTGCCAGAGATTCCTTGGTAAGCAGAAAGCTGTTACGTTATTTGCCTGTAATCCTAATACTGAAATAAAATTCTCATCAAAATGATGTTGATGTCTCATTGGCATGTCTGGGCCACAAAAATAACGATGTGGTGAAAACAAAGTTGAGGCCTCTGGCTGAAGGAAGTGGTTAACAAGTTTAACAGATGCACAGTGTAAACAGAAATAGGCTAGCGCTGGGGGCTCCTGGATCCTTCTCTGGGAAGAGTAAAATTGTACCTCACTCTCCCGGGAGGTGCTGGAATTTCTGTGGGCCTTCACAACACTTGTTTTGGACAAAATTCTCCCCAATTTCTAGTATTCTGGATTCATTTCTTGGGACCCTCAAACCCATCAGAATTGATGGCACTTTCCAGCCCACCAGCTCCAGAAGGAGGCCAACTTGGCAGTGGATTTTATAATTGATCCCATTTGGAAAGCTTCTCCATTACTTAACTTGGGACAAGATAGTAAGTCGCAAGTTATGAAATTCCAAATTGTAAAGGCACTGCCACTGGATTTCTACTGGCCTGGTGGCTTTTGTTACAGGATTTGCATTTGTTTTTGAGAAGAGACATATTGTCTTTAAAAAAAAAAATTCTCTGCTTTTAATAATTGCCACTTCCACAGCCCCTCATTGCTGGTTCATACAAGCTCTCGGGTGCTGTTCTCACTGCCGAACTTCCCCAGGCCTGTTATGGGGAAATTGTGAAACATCTGGCCAACTTCAGAGAAATCAATGAGGGCTGGAAGGGTGGACTTTGCTCACTCGTGGTGTTCCAATGAATATTTTCAGGCTTAAGGAACTGACTGTCCAAAAATCAAATTCATTGATTTTTCCAAAGGGCAAGTACAAGCAGATGGCCCCATTAAAAAAGGTCTCCCCAATGGTTTTCCAGCACTTGCTCTTGATTCTTTATGTTGAACAGATGTGTTTATGGAGGCTGAAAAGAAACACACACTCTCTCCCCTAAGTTTGGCTACTGTGTACTATGCAGAGGGCATTTTTCTATAGAAAAAGATGACTGGCTATAGAAAGCCATTTCACAAAGCTCGTGCCCTGAGTGCAGTCTCTCTGTGCGCTCCTATGCCTGGTGGACCTTCTGGCTCTGACTTCTGGTATGTATTTCTGCACCAGCATGAAACCGCTGTGACCGGGATAGCTGTTCCCACAAAATGAGAGCAGCCCCAGAGTCCAAAACAGTGCAAAGCTAGAGGAGAGCAAACTGCATAAGCATAGCCTCTCCTCATATGCACAAAGTGGGACCCGTGACCCGTAAAAGAAGAAAGGGCTTCAGAGCAGGAGGTTCTGGCCTGGCTAGAAATGAGTTGGTTCTGGCCTGGCCTGCTGAAATGAGTTTGTCTCTCCTGAGATGGTCACAATCTTCATTTTTCCCAGGCTCGGTTTCTTCATCCATAAAATGGATTAATGGTGTCTCTGGAGGCATGGGCTCTCAGTGTGGGTGAAATGTGGTACTCGAGTGAGGATGGAGCAGCCTGTGAGATCCCATAAAGATTCTTCCTGCTCCGACCCCAGGGGCACTTTGCCAAGTCAGGTGGGAGCACCGTGTCCCCCCTCTGGCTGTATTCTTAAACATTGAAGCCTACATTCCCAAGGTGGGAGATTGAGAGCATTGAGCTGTCCTGGAGAAACCACCATTAATGGTGAAAATCCACATTTTAGCTGTGGGCAAGGATGTTGGTCTTTGCTAGTCACTGGAACGAAACGTGGAAGGATGATATTGGTGGTTATTTTTCCAGAATGAATCCTTGGCCTCCCAAACTATCCAGATTCTTCCTGGATTCCTCTCTCAAGGGAGAAACACAGCATATGCATACACTTGCTTTTGGGGTCTAATTATTGTCCAAATTCGCCCTAGTTTTACAGACAAAGAGAAATTGTGTCTTTAGAAAAGTGTTGGCATTAGGTGGAGCTTTTGAACTCCCTTTATAGCTGGTTGGTAATCCTCATGTTGGCGTTTCTGGTGGCTGGACTACTTTGGGCACATGTCCCTGCCTTTATAGTGTAAAAAGATCCAAAGTGGGCACCTGGGTGGCTCAGTCAGTTAAGTGTCTACCTTCTGCTCATGTCATGATCCCAAGGTCCTGGGATGGAGTCCTGCATCTGGCTTCCTGCTCAGCAGAGAGTCTGCTTCTCCCTCTCTCTCTGGCCTCCCCCCAGCTCGTGCTCTCTCTCTCTTTCAAATAAATAAATAAAATCTTTTAAAAAATAGATAAAATAAAAAGATCCAAAGTCCCAGACAAGCAGAATCAGGGAGCTGAAAGGGCCATAGAAAACCTGGAATTAATTAATTTGTCAACTAATTAAGGGGAAACCTTTCTATAAGAGTATGGTTAACTGAGAGCTCAGGACTGGTATCGCAGTGGCACAGCTCCTGATGTTGGGCAGTCCTCCTAACCTCTCTGATCATGTGTTTCCTCAAGTATCAATATACAAATAACACCTGGTAACACCTGCCTTGGCTATACCTTTAGGATGTCAAGGATGTAGCAAGAAAATAGACCTGAACGTACTTTGAAAATACAGAAGACTATAAAATATTATAATAAATTGCCATGGTTATTATGTCCCAGGACCACTAGCTGGGAGATGACATACATTTCTCTATCAACTGGTTAATTTCTCCTCATCGTCTTCAAATTCATGTCTTTGTGCTCAAAAGTCACCCTGAATCAGTACATGGGTATCCACTATAAAATTTTTTTAACTTTCCTGTATATTTGAAATTTTTTATAATAAAATGTTGACATTAAAAAATTTTTTAAATTCTAACTGAAAACTACAGTCTCACACATGTACAAGGCAATGAATTTAGAGTTTCCATTTTGGGGAAAAGAAAAGAAACAGGAAGGAAGGAAGGAAAGAAGGAAGGAAGGAAGGAAGGAAGGAAGGAAGGAAGGAAGGAAGGAAGGAAGGAAGGAAAGAGGAAGGGAAGGAAAAAAAACTGGTGACATTATTAAACGCAAAACAAAACAAAAAAACCCATAAATTCTGACCTAGCAAAACATGCTATAGTTCCTGGATATTCATTACAATCTTATTTATAATTACACATCATTCTCCAAAATAAGAAAAACGTTTGAGTTTGTTATGGCACAGAACTTTGAGGGAATGCCCATCAAAACAATAAAAGATGACATAGCAGCTTTCTGCCTACTATAATGCTAAGTAAAACAAGCAACAGAAAGACAAACTCTTACATGTTCATCACCACCATAAGAAAGAAAACAGAAAAACTAGAGGCACCCAGAAGATCACTGTGATTGGATAAGGGAGCTAAGAATTCCAGGAAGACCTTTTCTTTCAAGAACGTTTTCCTTTGCTGTAGTGATACTACATTTATTTTTTTAAAAGAATAAAAGAAATGTTTTTATTAATGTCATTTATATAATTCTTTTTGGGAAAAAAATGGAGCCTTTTATACCAGTGCCCTCTGCTTGGCACTTTTGGCAAGAGTAACTTTATTTTGAAAGAAGACCTCGTTGGGTTGCCAAATGCATTGTTCACCTGTAGCTGCATCAATGACTTTGAACACAATAGTTGCCAGGTTAAGGGGCACCTGCTGGGCAGCCCTACCCAGTCCCGGTTCAAGTCCATTGTTGCTTCCAGTACTTCTGCAAGGAGGCCATGCTGCCAAGCTTTGAAGTTGGGTTCACAGAGCCTATTTTCTCAGAGCTTGAAGTTTATGTTAGAGTCAGATTTGGGGGTGGGGAGCAAGATATTCCAAAATGATTTCCCAAGTCAACACAATCCCCCAGAAATGTGTCAGGAAATGCTGGGGACCATGAGCTGGGGTGTTACTGATCAGGACATTGGGAACAGGAAGGAGCTTTATTCCAGAAATCGAGCCTGTGATCCGGCCAGCCTTTGGTGAACCAGCCCCTTGGCTTTCACTTAAACTGCCTCTCACAAAAGAGCCATAATTGCCCTTTGTTCTTAGGCAGCAAGAATCAGGGTCACATCTCAGAAGATCACATCTAAAGCTCCTGGTTTCCCAATCAGGGCTGGGCAAGGCTGAAAGGTCATAATTCAAGGGCAGCATTGCGCTGTGCACTTTGTCTGGTCGCAGACCTGGAATTCCACCTCTGCCCTGCTCCTGGGTGCATTGCCAGTGGCCTCAAATTCCCAGAGTCTTGGCTCCAGTCCCAGTCATTTTGGGGAAAGGTCCCAGGTGCCCATTTTGTTTTAGAAAAACTTAGATTTTTTTCTAGGCCATTTAGCTCAGTGAAGCAACAACAATATTTCTTGAAGAACTCCTGTATATAAGGAGCTAAGGTGGTAAATATAAATTGGATCCATTCTGGCCCTCAAGGAATTCATGGAGATATAGGCCATGCAATAATAATAACTAATATTTTTAAAATAGTAATAACTAATATTGGTTGGGCTTTACTACTTACTAAGCACTCTTTTTTTTTTAAGATTTTATTTATTTATTCAACAGAGACAGAGAGACAGCCAGCGAGAGAGGGAACACAAGCAGGGGGAGCGGGAGAGGAAGAAGCAGGCTCATAGCGGAGGAGCCTGATGTGGGGCTCGATCCCATAACGCCAGGACCACGCCCTGAGCTGAAGGCAGACGCTCAACCGCTGTGCCACCCAGGCGCCCCTCTAAGGACTCTTTTAGGAGTTTGCCTATATTAACTCATTTAAGCCCCACAACAGCTCTGTGACATTGTTATGACAGCTCCATGGTATCATGATTATGTGCATTTCACAAAGAAGAAAAACTGGGGCACAGGGTAGCAAGGCAGTCTGGCTCTAGAGCCTGGGGTCCTAGCCACCTCTACCCCCAAGGCTGCCTCTCATTGATATGTCTCATCAACAGATGCCATGGGTGTCATTAATTTTGGCCAGGGACGCAAGTGTACCTTTTCAGGTGTTTGGGAAGTTTGCTACCCCAATGTGGGCTTTTCAGTATTGTCTGATCAAGGGTTCAGAGAATAAAAGTCTTTATTTATGTATTTCAAAATTTCAGATTAAATATATACACTTATATGTATTTTATTTTAAATGTATATAAATATTTCTTCATCATTATAAAAACAGTATAAAGAGGAAGAAGCAGGCTCATAGCAGAGGAGCCTCATGTGGGGCTCGATCCCATAACGCCGGGATCACGCCCTGAGCCGAAGGCAGGCACTCAACCGCTGTGCCACCCAGGAGCCCCATACAGAACATTTTCTAATTCAAGAGAAGGTATCCTCCTGTAACTTTAGGGCCCTAAGCTACTCAGAGTGATGTTTTGGGTGCTTTAGCTTTGCCTTCTTCCCACCGGGTAGTAGGTTCAATAATACAAGATATACAATTTGCCTCCTTTGTGTTCCTGTCCCTTAAATATGTATCAGGTACAAAGTTGCTACACCATTTTTATTTTCATCATTTTAATGTATTTCTTCCAGTGGATGGTCATTAATTGACCAATATCCAATTTTTTAGAACATTCTTTGTTATAAATACATTGTGATGGCCATCTCTAGGTCTAAAGCATGTTTCACATATTATATTATTTCTCTAGCCTGAATTCTCAGAGGTGGATTTACAGAATCAAAAGGTAGAAACATTTTTTTTATTTTGATACAGACTACACATTAGCCACCAAATTGTACTATAAGGCTGAATGTTTTGTCAACATTTGACCACTTGTGAAACAGAATTTTGAGGAATGAATCAAGTACATGTGTGGATGAGAATATAGGAGAGTCCAGGCCAATGGAAGGGAGATTTTGAAGTCCATGGAACCACTGGCGGATGGTCAGGTTGACCTGGGAGAGGAAGCAGGCGGAGGCAGAGGTGGGCTTGATTATGTAGATAATGGGGAACTCCTCCAAAGCCTGTAGGGTCAGATTTGCAGGTGTGAAGGTCTCTGTTGGTAGAAGTGGGGAAGATGGGCAGGGTGGTGGGTGATGAGAAAGCAGAGCTCACAGAAGGCAGAGAGAAGAGCGGGTGTGCTAGCTAAAAAAAAAAAAAAAGGAAGGCTTGAGGAAGGGTCTGGAAGGAGGTGATCAGTGTAGCTTGAATATGAGGCACTGAGTATCCAGGGAGGGCTACTGAAGAATAGTACACAGGGGTCAGAGCCCAGGGGAGGGGCTTTGGGGTGAGGCTTGGGGGAGAGAGCTGGACTTGAATGTCCTCACTGCTCAGGGTAAGCTGAAGCTCTCTGAGTGAGGTGATCACTCAGGGACAGGTGCTAAAGTGGGTGGAAGGGAGAAGACCAGCAGAAATGCCAACATTCTGGGACAAGATGGATGACAAGGATTCAGAAAAAGAGAATGAGAATGAGGAGTGTTCTGGGAAGAGAACATGACATGGTGCAGCCGGGTCACAGGAGGATTTATTTTATATTTTATTTTATTTATTTTTTAAAGATTTATTTATTTATTTATTTTAGAGAGAGCACAAGCAAGGGGCAGGGGGTGGAAGAGAGAGTGCACTGAGCATGGAGCCCTATGTGGGGCCCTATGCAGGCCTCATGACCCTGAGATTACGACCTGAGCCCAAACCAAGAGTTGGACACTTAACTGACTGCGCCACCCAGATGCCCCTATTTTATTTTAAAGTAATTTAAAAATACATATCCCCTCTGATCCCAGCAGAAATAGGAAGGAAGGAAGGAAGGAAGGAAGGAAGGAAGGAAGGAAGGAAGGAAGGAAGGAAGGATTGGCTAACAACACCAAATATTCTAGAGATTAGCCACCACCTAAAGATAAATACTATTTGATGATTTCACGACTCCCTGATTCTCAGTCTTCCTATCTGTAACATGGAAATGTTACCCTTTCTTTACAAAATTGCTGTGAGGTATGGTTGAAAAAAAATGCAAGTGTGACAATTTCCTGTAAACCACCATTTCCCAAGGTGTATTTTGTGGAATGTTCCTCAGGTTGACAGACATGAGATAGATAAGTGTGTTCATGGTCTGATGGGATTAGGACACATGATGTTAGAAAACATTCAGCAGGCTTCCCTGACGCAATTCCTCTCTACCCTTAACGGACTCATGTGCATAGTGAATGTCCAAGGCAGGGGTACAGTTTTCTCAAACATGGAATACTTTTCACAGAGTGCCTTGAGGGATCAGTGCCTGCAAAACCCACTCTGGGAAAGCCAGTACCTTGGGTACAGTGACACCCACTCTACCACTGGGAGGATTGGGTGTGCTAACGTGCAGAGTCCCTGGTAAGTTGGCAGTCAGTGAGCGTCTGTTCCTTCCCTACATCAGAAAATGAAAGCAGGGGAATGATTCTTGAAAACTGGAGCTAAAATGGGTAGAGGAAATCGTAGAAGGCAGTCTGGGACACTACATTCAGCAACCTCTTCTGAGAAGTAATGATATGGATTCGAGGACCAGGTCTACCATTTCCTCTTTGTGATCCGCCAGGTGTTACTTCACCTTTCTGAGAAATGATGTAAAGATGAAATCAGATAATCTGTGTGTGTTATTCCTTGCCCCCAGCTGTGTCATGAATTATCTTAAAACTTAGTGGTTTAATCAACACACACATCCCACAGTTTCTGCAGATAGGAGAGCAGGCATGGTGTAGCTGGATTCTCTGCTTCAGACTCTCTCATAAGACTACAGTTAAGACGTTGGCTAAACTTGGGGTCTCATCTAAAAGCTCAACTGGAAAAAGATCTGCTTCCAAGCTCATATGTGTAGTGGTTGGTGGGATTCAGTTTCTTTAGGGTCTTGGTTCCTCTCTGCTGGTGGTCCAGAGGACACCCTCAGCTCCTTACCATGAAGTCCTCTCCAACATGGTAGCTTACCCCACCAAAGCAACAACCCAGAGAGACTGCTGGCAAGATGAAGTCACAGTCTGGTGTAACTCAGTCATGGAAGAGACATGCCCTCACTCTGCCCACACTCCGTTTGTCAGAGGCAAGTTACTCTAGGGGAAAAGATTACACAGGGCTATGAACACCAGGAAGTGGGCCACTGGGGGTCATCTTAGAGACTGTATATTACATAGAGAGAAGCATTTGTGTATTCTAAGTTCCTATGTAATGTTTGGTTGTTCTTACTCTTAAAAAAATCCTGTTAAAATTGAGTAGTCAGTGACATTAGCTGATTATCACCTTAGAGAGACAAAACATCTAGGAAACATTCCAGTGGGGAAAGAAAAAAGGAAAAACAAACAGAACACAAGATTCACACATGGCCAGTTATGGTAAATAGCACCTTGAAATGATCCTCAGCCATGAAGGGTCTAGAAAGCCACTGCTGTACAGTTTTTCCTGTCAGGGACCAAAGTTCTTGGAATTATACCACTGGCACCCTTTTTGTTTGTTTGCTTTTTGAAAGGCAAAGATAATGAAAATTCATTATTTTAAACATTTTACACATAGTAGCTCATTTAAACTGCAGGACAACTGTGCAAATTAGGTTCTTTTATCCCCATTTATAGATGAAGAAACTGAGGCACAAGCAGGTCACAGATGGAGCCAATCATCCTGCATCTGGTGAGTGGTAAATAGGGGCTCCCAGCCTTCTGTGTGATCCCACAACTTCATCTTAACCTCCACAGTTTATTGCCTTGTAAGAGTGGGGTGTGGTGTCTCTGGTCACTCAGTGCAAATTAATTTAGGAGAAACCAGGCTCCAGACAAACACTAGGGATTTGGGGGAGGGGATGGAGGAGGAGAGGTGGGTAGGTAACACTGCTGTGTGGATTTGCCTAAGTTTCTTGCATCTACTCTGCATATCAACAGGTGTCAGTTGGCCAAGGTTGGCTGGGTTCCTGGCACAAATCATGGGGGATCAGGGTCCCAGTTACTCTGCTGTGAGCTCTGATGAATTTCTTGGCCTTCCTGAACCTCAAGGTAAGAAAGGATGACACTGAAACTAAACAATCTCTAAGAGCCTTTCCTATTATCAAGAGTCCACAAATAAACAGTCCTGGGTGACCCTCAGAGGCAGCGCTGGGGAAGGGGCCAGCCCCAGCTGGTAAAGATCACAATGGACCTTTTTCAGATTGATGATTTGTGGGACTGTAGTAAAAAGCTTGGAAACCTGACAACATGAGTGCTTGTTCCTGCACTTGGACAAGCCCGGGCCCCACCACACCAGCCTTTGGGGACATCATGAGATAAAAGATGTTATCATGGGATATCTGGTAGACCCTGCTGGCCCTCTCCCTCTTCCATCCCCATAGAGAAAGGCAGTTTCTCTCCCAGGAAAAAAGAAGAAAAAACTTCAGCTTTCTCACAGAGGAATCCTGATGGTCACAGGGACAGTTCATGGTCAGGCTGAGGATGTCACAGCACTAACAGGAAGTTTAGAAGGAGCAGTTAGCACACTAAGGAAATTGCTTGGGAGAGGGGCTGAGAATGTGAGACCCCCAGCCATAATTACCCACCACCTAAAAAAATAAGAAGCTGGGGTGGGGGTGGGTAGAAACCACCAGTACCTCTGCCATTGTTCTCCTTAACTTTGGGACCTGCTAATCAACCACTGAGCCAAATTAGCTGGGCCAGGAACAAAGACCTATGGGGGCAGGGAGTAAAGAACAAAGCACTCTCCAGGGACTTGAGTTCAATCTTGAGGCCCGATGCCTGCAAAGCTAACCAGAGAGGTGCCTGCAGCACAGACATCCATCTCCTTTGAGGATCCTGCCTTATGATTCTTTGAAACTCGTCCCAGGAGGAGTTCTCCCCATCACCCTTTGAGAATAACGCAGCCAACACACACACACACACACACACACACACACACACACACACACATCACCTTTACCACCACCCTACCATTTTGAGATGTATTCCTCCCGATGATTCCTAACTTTGATGTCTGGGAGTAATTCCAATCACACCCGAGAGAGGCAGTGAAGTTATTAGAATCTGGAATTAAAGAACAAGATCCTTTGACAAAATCTTTCTTCCTCTCCAAATGAATTCCTCCGCAACAAAAAGATTGCCTTGATTATAAATCAGTGTCTGTTCTCTGGTGTTGATATCGTTAGAGAAGATGGGAATTTTAAGTTTTAAGACCTAAGAAACTCTCTTCCTTTTTCCTACCCCAAGGAGGGCTTAATGCAAGCTCCGCATTTCCTCGCTATGTGATCCTAGACTAGAGGCTCAACCTCTCAGGGCTTGCAATCATTTCCATGTAAGCCAGGATCATTGAACAGATTTAGCTTGCTGGCTGTGAGTACAGAGTCATATAATGTATAAGATGAGCCTTGTTTCTGACCCTTCATTTCCAAAGCATTTCTGAGATGATTCTCAAAGATACTCTTGTCTTATCCAGGCAGATAAGTAAGGGTTCTTCACTTCCTTCCCAGCATCCCCAGGCAACGAATACTTTGGGTCACTCAGGGTTCTTGAGGGTAACTGCCAACATGGCCCAGCCCTTTGGAGTCCAAACCACTGACCAGTTTACCCCACAATGCAGAGACTAAGAACTTGATTGATTTAAGGTCAGCCATCCTCTGTGTACTGTGTACTGTGCCTTTGCTCCATTTTGGGACCTGCTGTTAAGGTACATGATTCTAGTAAACCCTTTGTGTGCTGAGTCTCTACTTTCCCCACCCACATTTCCCTCTGGTTTTTGTCCCTGAACTAGACTTCTGGATTTGGGTCCCTACCCTGTTGCATCTTATCTTGCTGGTGACTGCTTGGCTCCCATTTCCAGCCTCCAGAGTTCAGAGCTGACTCCCACTGGAGGTTTCCTAATTGCAGCTCAGAGAATTCAGAGACTTAGACCAGGGAAGGGTCTCAGAGCACAGATATCGTGTCTAACCTCTTAGTATGAGAAGCCCTTCTAAAGCCAGGTGGCCAGCAAAACTTACTGAGTTCTCATTATATCCCAGGTTTTATAGCATGTCAGCATATTTTAAAAATTAATAGAACCTCAAGAAACTCATCCTCCAGTGAGGGATACAAACACATAGACATATACATACAGCATGAAGTGATCATTCCTCCTGGGAGCTATTCATCCAGGCTATGACCGAACATCCCCATGACAGCGGCCTCCCTTTATGATATGGTTAGGTCATCACCAGGTGTTTGTAATTCCTAAATGTCCTTCCTAATTTTGAGCCCATGTGTCCTCTTTTCTACCTTCACCCATTGGATTTAGAGTTGGAGTCCAAGTCAGTCTGAGATCAGACTCCATTCTTAGCAGCTGTGTGTACTTGAACAAGTTTTTCAAACTCTCTGAGCCTCAGTAGGCCCAGCCATAAAGTGAGGATGATGATACCCATCTGGATGTGCTGTATCCCATGAGATGGAGTGTTTTGCCCTGTATCACTGTTTTAAATAGTTTTCAGTACAGATATCATCTTCTCTGTCTTGTCTAAGGTAAGCATTCATTTGACTCTATTCCCTTAGTTCTCCCTCCCCCCCTCCAGCTTTTTTCACCAGCCTTCCTCTCCTACCAAAGATGCCAATGGCCTCTTGGCTGTCTAATCCAGTGGATTCTTCTCAGCTTCTCTTTGGAGCTTTGAAAATGGTTCAGCACCTTCTCTTTCATCAAAGAGTCTGCTCACATGTCTTCTATATCACCATGTTCTGAAGAGTCTCTTTTTTTTCTAGAAGACTCTTCTCAGTGTCTGTCGTGTCCTTTCTTCCTCAGCCCCTCCTTCATCACCTATAGCTACTCCCTGGTGTTTCCCTCGGGCCTCAGCATCTCTTGTAAAAATTCAGTGAAGACTATCAAATACTCTGTGTCAGACACGACTCTGAGCACTTGGCATGCATGTATCCATTTCATCCCCCAAATAAGGCCACACATACTTGACTTTTATTTTGCAAATGAGGAAACTGAGGCTCAGAATAGTTAAGAAATGTGCCCAAGCCAGGTCAATCTGAGAAAGCATGCTAACATAGATGGACTGGCTATCTCTTGACTAGTCTGTCTCTGACTGATTCTCTCCCTGCCGAACATTCTGTCTGCCAATCATTTGGCATCTGCCATGTGGGCATCTCCAGGAAAGATCCTTCTTTTAGGCTCTAGACCCAAACATTAACTCTTCACAGGGTATCACCAGTTGATGGCCTAAAGCTACCTCAAGATGACTGTGAGCTCATTTTCTTTCCCTATAAACCCATTCCATCCTGTCTTCTCTCATCTTACCCAAGTCAAACACTGGGAAGTCATTTGCCTCTTGTAGACAAGTAGGTGCTGGCACTGCCTCTTGAATGCTCCTCACCTCTGCCCTCTACTCTCTGCCCTCTGCCATTGCCTCGCTTCCTGAAGCCTTCATTCCTTCCCTGGATTTCTGCAAATCTCCTAACTCATCTCCCTGTCTCAAGTTGGACCTCTTACAATTTGTTGTCCCGTCCGGTCTTCTAAAATTCCATACCGTTGGCTTAGGACACTTCCCTGGCTAATCATTACCTTAGAGATAGCATCCACATTCCTTAGCATGCAATCCCAGACAACTTATCCTCTGCTCCACTGCCTCCCCAGACTCGTCCTCCACCATCCCCTGCTTCACCTTCTGTTCCAGACTAACTGGATGGCTTCAAGTATGAGGATAACTGAGAAAACAGTGTGGAGCAGCGATGCTCACCAGGGGCTACACAAATGTTTCTTGTAATCCTTACAACTACCTGGGACAAGAAATTATTGATGCCTCACGAGTGAAGCAACAGGAGTTCAAGAAGGCTGTCACTCGCCCCAAATTTTCAAAATTAGGTCTGTCTATGCTCTTCACCACCATACCCTAGTGAACTGGCTGACTGCTCAGTGTGGACCACCTTCTATGTCCATCTCCACCCCACTCTAGGTTGGCTGATTCCTTTAGTTCTTAATTCAAGGGTCAGCCTTCTGGAAATCCAAATAATCCAATAAGAAAATTTGAGCCCACATTTCACCAAAGAAGGTGATTTGTGGACAAATCAGCATCTGATAAGATGCCCAACATCATTTGCCACCAAAGAAGTACAAATTTAAAACACCATGAGATATGAATATGCTTATATTCAAATTTGTAAAATATGCTGGCAATATCAAAATGCAAAACACTTGTGCATTGCTACTGGAGTGAAGACCAGTACAGCAACTTAAGAAAAACAGGCAGTTCCCTAAAACATTAAACATATACATATATGGCTAACTATTTACCCAGGAGAAATGAAAACATGTGTTCACAAAAAAACTTGTATGTGAATGTTTATAATGGCTTTATTCATAAAAACCAAAACCTGAAAATAGCATAAATGTCCATTAAATGTCAAATGGGTGAACATTGTACAAGACGTCTGTGCAGTGGAATACAACTCAGCAATAAAAAAGGAGCAGACTATTAATACATACAACAGCATGAATTTATTTCAAATGTATCCCCTAAGCAAAAGAATCCAAACTCAGAAAGTCTAAATATAATAAAATTAAATATTTATATTTTACATTTACATGGCATTCTGGAAAAGACAAAACTATATGCATACACGACAAGTTGCGGGGGGAGGTTTGACTACAAATGTTTGACTACCTTTTGGTGAACCTTTTGGGGGTAAAACTGTTCTGTACCTTGATTTTGGTATAAGTTACATGACTGTATTTTTGTTGAAACTCATAGAACTATACAACAAGAAGGATACACTTTAGTATGTACGTAAATTATACCTCGAAGAAAATTTATTCCTGTATAGTGCAACCAATGGTGAAGAAAACCCAGGTGGCAATTTGTTGGACTTCATCTGCATACAGGTAGGCTTTCTATTTACAGCTCCCTTAACTATACATAGCTAGTTGCCTTTGACATAGATATTAGGGGTCATCTAAAGTTGAGAAACAATAAAAGGTAGAGAAAAGTCTCTTAGAACCTAGGAAATAATACAGTAGTAATTTTGTGCTTATTCAAAACTTAATTTTCTTAAGATTTTCTTTATTTACTTGAGAGAGAGCTAGAGAGATAAAGCACAGAGGGAGAGGGAGAAGCAGACTCCCTGCTGAGCAGGGACCCCCCCCCCACTGGAACTCAGTCCCAGGACCCCAAGATTGTGACCTGAGCAGAAGGCAGATGCTTAACTGACTGAGCCACCCAGGTGCCCCTATAATATGCAATTTATATTTAATCTGGTAAAGGCCCAGTTTTTCAAGATCTTTTCTGACCCAGAGACTATGTTAACCACCCATTCCCAATCAGCATCCCTGAATGGGGGGTGGGGAGCAAACATCCCTTCTATTTCTTCATCCAAACAGAACATGAAAATATTAGGGCAGCAGCCCTGGCAAGAGAGCAGGCATCTCTCTTTGTCCATCTATGTGGGTATCTTTCAGCCAACATTCCTCTTCAAGAATATCCTAATTGCTGGAGAATAAAAGCAGAACCTGGGCTTCCGTTTCCCAAAGCTTAGTGCCAGATATTGGGGTTCGTTCTGTGTCTAAGACCACAGCTTGGGGCACATTTTGGAGGAAATAGGAAATTGTTAGGAGTAAAGAGCCACAATATGTGCACCTACCTTATTCTCAAAAGGTTCAAGAAATAAATACTACTTTTTTGAAATGATCATTACTATTGCCAAAATTATTTCCAAATAGAAAGCTTCCTAAGGGGCGCCTGGGTGGCACAGCGGTTAAGCGTCTGCCTTCGGCTCAGGGCGTGATCCCAGCGTTATGGGATCGAGCCCCCACATAAGGCTCTTCTGCTATGAGCCTGCTTCTTCCTCTCCCACTCCCCCTGCTTGTGTTCCCTCTCTCGCTGGCTGTCTCTATCTCTGTTGAATAAATAAATAAAATCTTTAAAAAAAAAAAAAGAAAGAAAGAAAGCTTCCTAAAATTTAGTCCTTAAAGCATGTCATTTTAAATATACATTTAACACTGTAAGCATCATTTAATTACAGGAGATGGGGAGGAGGAAGAATGAAAAATGTGGTTTTCCAAGCCCTGCAAAAACCCTCTATAGACTGGATCCTTATGAAAATGTCAGTTCTAAATATCACTTGACAGATGTTCTTCCCAGGCTTTTTATTGGGAAGGATGTCAGGCACACCTTTTCCTCCAGTCTTCCATGGTGTGGTAGGCCCCTGCAGACATCCACCTGCCAGTCATTTCCAACACAACACTTTCCTTTTTCCCCAAGATCCTCCAAAGAAGGACTGAATATTTACTGCATTCATGTTACCATTTCACCTTTTCCACTGTTTCGCTTGGCTAAGACCTTTTTGGACACAGTCAGTGATCCTGTTGTTCAAAGATTTAGGCAGTCCCCTGACCTCCTTCTTCTCCTTCCCAGTCATTTTACTTCACATTACGACTTGGAGTGGGGGGAGGTGCACACATAACAGGGAAGAAGAAACTAACCCAAGTTCCTTGATTTCATCATAGATGTGTAGTCCTGATAGATGTGCTGAAGAGACAAGGAAGAAGAATCTAGTGGCTCAGGTGAAGTTTGGGGATATGGATAAAATTGTTGTAGCAATCACCAAATCTCAGAAGATTAAAACATTAATTTAGTTATCACACTTACAAAGATTGATATGGGTTGGGTCATCCTCCTTGACTTTTGTGTCACCGTCATCTTCAAGATGCATCCTACACAGTTGTCACTGCATAGAAAGAAAGAGTGGGTGGCATATGGATATGTATGCATAGGTCCAGAAGTGGCTTACATCACTTCAGTTCACATCATACAATTGACAATCAATTGCAGTCGTGAACACTTCTCCACTGAGAGATGGGGCTATATTTCCTGCCCTAGAAACTGGGTGGACCTTTATAACTACTTCACCAGTGGAACATGGAAGAAGTGACACTGCAGGACTTCCAAGGCTGGGCTGTAAAGGGCAATATGGCTTTGACCTGGCTCACTCTCTGTCTCTGAATGTTAATGCTTGGACTCCAGCCACCATGTTGTGAGGAAGCCAAAGCCACATGGAGAAGATACATGTGTATGCTCCAGCTGACAGCCCCAAATAGCTCCCCAGCCGACAGCCATAAGCAACTGCCAGATCTATAAGTGAGTGGGCCTTCAGGCTTCTAGGGCAGGCCTTAGACATAGTAGAGCAGAAATAAGCCATCTTACTGTAAGTGGGCAAATTCATGACCCACAAAAAGGATAAGAAATAATAAATCATTGTTATTGCATTAAGCCACTAAGTTTGGGGGTAACCTGTGCAGGAATACAGTGAACATCATGCTAGTCTCTGCCATGATTCTGCAGCTTCTCTGCATGCAGTTGTTCATCAGGATTCTCAGACCACCAGCTGGGAGAAAAAAATCACCACAGCCACTGTTACTGCTGTCATCCTCATCAGTTATTGCATGAGTCAGGGTCTTGGCAAAAAGTGCAGATGCCAGACTGAAAAAAGGAAATTATGGAGAGTTTTTAAAGGTAGTTAGGGTAGGGTTAAGCAAACTTATTAATGGCACACCTGGGACTGACAACAATGAGGGGACACTACCATCTTAGGCCTCAAGGGGCAAGGTGACTAGAGTCCAGCAGGAGCTCCAACTACAGGGTGGGGGGACTAGCTGGAGGAGATTGTGACCTCTAGAATGCAACCACCATCAGACTGAAGCCCAGCAAAGACAGCTGGCAGAATAAATACCCCAACTCTCCTCTCACTCTGATTTTCTATTCATACTTCCTGTTGGCCGAAAGCAACAGGAAAGCAAAAGGCAAGGGAGCCTGGCTGATGCAGTCCATAGGAATCAATCTCCCAAGGGGCAGAGTGGCATGACAATGGTGGAGAGTAGACCTAGAGAGGGAATGCAAATATCCCGCACATTCACCATCATCAACACCATCTTCATCATCATCATCTTTATACTATTTAAATTTGTATACTATTTCCAGGTTTACAGAATAATTCCTCATACTTTCTCTTGTATCATCCACAGAAGATCACTCTTGCAGTATCCCCTGAACCTGACAGAGGGCTTGATATATAACTGGTGCTGAGTTCAATCCCATACATATCTCAGAATACTTACTCTCTTCAAGGCTCCAGGCCAGAAACATGGGTACAGTGAATAAAATTCCAAGATAAATATGTTAAATATCATGAGAAGGACACAAAGTGTTAGGGAGGCTTGATCTGAAAAGACTCAGGGATGTGGTGGTGCTCAAGGTTGACCTTAGGCAATGGGTAGATCTCAATAGATGCACATGGAAAGGAGAGTTTTCACGTCCTGGGAACCACATGAAGAAAAAGTTTAAGGTGAAGAAATAGAACGTGTGCTCTGGCGACAGGAAATATTTCCATTTTGCTAGAGCATAGAATGTAGAGATTAAGACATAAGTTATGAAGTTGAAAGTGTTGAGTGATTATATTGTGGTAAGTCCAGAAAACTGAGATGCATTGGTGCCACACAGTAGGCACAGGGGAGTCACTGATGGCTTTTGAGGAGAGGAAGGAAGTATTCTAGCTGCTCTTCAGGAATACCAAGTTTACAGTGGTGGGTGGGATAAACGAAGTGAGCACACACATGATGTGGAGAGATTACTTATGGGGCTATTGACCTAGTTTCAATAATGAGAATCTTGCCCGAGAGGATGGAAGCAGAAGCAGAAAAAGAGGATGTGGCATCAGGTTAACCATGTGAAAACCAAGAGTAGAAAATGGCTCTTCATACAGCAGTCCCAGCTGGGCACAGAGATGCCATTTGCTCAACATTCACAAGTGTTTACTGAGTGACTACTTTGTGCAAAGCACTGATCTCGACTTTATGAACACGGTAAGAAGCAGGATGGATAAACCAGTCTCATTGTCTACCTGGATCCAAGAAGAGAAGGTAATACCACCTACAAAAGCAGGGCAAGTGTTCAGGTATGTTTTATAAAAACATGTAATGTTTTATAAAAAATGTTGGCATACTGAAAGTTTTCTTTCAATTTCAACGTTTAGCATATACATAAAGTAAGTTTAAAAATTATCTTTCAGGGGCACCTGGGTGGCTCAGGTGATTGATCAGCCAACTCTTGGTTTCTCTCAGGCCGTGATCTCAGGGTAGTGAGATCGAGCCTTGAGTCTGGCTCTACACCAATCGTGGAGTCTGCTGGAGATTCTGTCTCTCGCTCTCCCTTGGCACCTCTCCCTGCTTGCTTGCTCTCTCTCTCTCTTTCTCTCTCAAAAAGAAAAAAAAAGAAGAGAAAAGAAAAGAAATTACCTTTCAGGGCACATTTGGGAAGGGGAAATGCAGCTTAAGTGAGATGTGTTGGAGAAGTGGGGGTAGAGGACTTAGACTTGGGTGTTTATATGCAAAGATCCATACATCTTCCTAGCACCCACCCGCTCACTCAGTCCTCCCTATGGTCCTCCACACCCACCCCAAGTTGTCTAGGCCAGTGAGGGATGTCATCTAGACAGTTCTAGTGCATGCAAACCAAAAATGTGTCCCACTTAGTGATATTTTTTAAACCAAGAAATACAAGTACATAGCACATGAAAAGATGCTCAACACCACTAATCACCAGGGAAATGCAAATCAAAACCATAATGAGATATCACCTCACAACTGTCAGATAGGCTATTATCAACAAGACAAAAAATGACAAGTGTTGGCAAGGGTACAGAGAAAAGGGAACCCTCATGCACTGTTGGTGGAAACGTACATTGGTGCAGCAGCTCTGGAAGACAATCTGTATGTTCCTCAAAAAATTGAAAATAACATGACCATACTATCTAGCAATTCTACTTCTGAGTATTTATCCAAACAAAAACGTCAATCCAAAGAGATACATGCACCCCTATGTTCACTGTAGCATTATTTACAAAAGCCAAGATATGGAAGCAACTCAAGTGTCCATTAATAGACAAATGGATAAAGAAGGTATGGTGTGTATACCATGGAATATTACTCAGCCATAAAAAAGATGGTTTTAGGCTAAGTGAAATAAGTCAGACAGGGAAAGACAAATACCATATGATTTCACTTTTATGTGAAATCTGCAAACAAAACAAACAAACAAAACAAACAGAAACAGACTCATAGATAAAGGGAACAAATAGATGGTTACCAAAAGGGAGAAGGGGGAGAGGCAGGTGATGTAAGCAAAGGGCATTAATAGGTACAGACTCACAGTTATTTAAAAAAAGAAAGAAAGAAATACAAGTACATGTTCTGACAAGTGTGCTTACTAGGGAAAAAATGGCAGACCATTTAAAAGTGGGCATCTCCCAGAAAATCTGGTGACACGTGCAAGTATGTAGGCATCTTTACATCTGTGCCTGTGAAGAGGGGGTTGGGTTTAAGATTGGGTGAGGGAAAGAAGGTCATGAATGATTCATTTACTCAACAATCTTTATTGAACACTTTCTGTTCTCCACATTGTGCTTAGGACTGACAGCCATAAGACAAGTGAGACAGTCTCAACTCTAAAATGTTTTTATTCTTCTCCAAGAAAGGGAAATACTCATAGATGAAATTAACAAGTTAGTTGTTATAGGTCCAAGGCCCAGCACAGTGCTCAACTTTATTCAGGAAGATGGGCCTCCAAGTTGGGTTTATCTTCATTTTTAAATGGACGAGAGAGGTTGAACACTGGTTTAATGCTGCAAGCATTAGAGGACTGGCCAGCTTAGAGTGGTCTTTCCATTACATGCCAAGTTAAGGTCTGGTAAGCCAAGCTAACAATTTCAGACTATGGAGACCGCATCTATGGGTTCCAGTAAGCTGAGTCTTGAAACATAGGTGGGACTCACCCTTCAGAACTTCAGATTCAGAACTGGGGAAATAAGTTGTCTCTGAGGAGGTTAGTGTAGTGTCTGGTAATTGAACTAACAAGTGAGATCAGAGAGAGGATATTGAAGAAATAAATTGAGAATTTCTTCTTGCAAGAGACAGGAACTCTCTGATGGCCTTGATAGCGCAGGAACAGAGAGGCTTGCGGATAATTTTCAGATGCCAGGCCACAGAGTGAAAGATGTTGGGAAGCCCAGAAAGGAGAAAAAACAGAGGGGCCTGGACATGAATGTCGGAGGTGAGGATGGAAGAGGAGGTGAACGGGGGAGATGAGACATTACAAAGAAGAGCTGACAGTGAATATGGTGCCTCAAGAAACATGGAAGGGGAGAATGAAAGGAGGAATTCATTTTGTGGAAATGCTGGGTATGAGGGAATAATGTCGAAGGATATCAGAAGAAATGTCTGACAAGCATCTGAAGAGGTGAGACTAAAGAACTCAGGAGGGAGGCGAGGCCGGAGGCTGGGTGGAGGGTCCTCTTCACAGAGGTGATGGGGAACACGTATAGTTTCTTAGAACGAAGAGTCAAGAGAAAGAAAAAGCAGAGAGCTGAACCCTGGAGCCACAGAAAGGCTTCTGTGAATGAATAGCAGGATGATGAGCAGTTAGCTAAGAAAACGTTTATAACAACATCAGAAGAAAAACAGTAGCTGCATCCTCATGGAAAGCAAGGAAGAGTTCCAAGAAGGAAATGCTGATGAATGGTGTCTGCCACTGCCATGCTCACAGAAAGATGGCCGTTGAGTTTGTGATTTCAGAGTTTGAAGTGTGGTGTGTGTTCTGGTAGCAAACTCAACAGTGGGGAGTTGAATAGGACATAAGGAGTAAGCTTGCTGCAGCATCACCTACAGACGACCTCTTCGACCAGGTCAGCAGTCACCACTAGGAGGGGACTTGACAAGAGTCTAGGAAAAGACCATGCGTCTTTGGTGAACAGGAAGATGGCCCCCCAGACTCCAACCTATCTTTAATATGAAACAGTTGAGAAATTTTGGGGGCAAATAGCTTAACAAATGTGAGCCCCATTTTTTTTTTCACTTTTTACTTTGGAAATTTTCAAACACATTGGAGACAATAATGTATCATATCACTCCACTCCCAGAATTACCAACCCATGGTCAATCCTGATTTATCTTTACTCCACGCACGGCGTACCCCAACTGCTCCATTTGAAAGGTAATTCTACATACTAAGTCACTCCTTCCTTAAATAATTTTTTGAATGTTACTCTAAAAGATACAGACTTTAAAAATATAGTCACATGCCATTGCTACATCTAAAAAGTTGACAATAATTCCTGAATAGTTCATACGTGTTTAGATTTCTCTAATTATCTCATACTATCACAGGATCAGGGGAAGATGAAGGGGGGGGGTTGTTTTGTTGAAATCAAGATCCAAATAAAGTCCACACATGGCGATTGGCTATGTTTTCTGTATGTTTGAATCTATACGTTCTCCCTGTCTCTTTTTCTTAATGATTATGTGTTGAAGAAACAAGGTATTATGTCTAATATATCCTGTTTCCCACTATCTGGATTTTACTGACAACACCCAAATGATGCTATTCAATTTCTTTGGTTCTCTATATTTCTGGGAGTTAGACTCAGAGGTTTTATATGGTTCATATTTTATTTCTGTCAAAAAATGTGTGTTTTCTATTGTATCACATAGGTAGGTACAAATATCTTATGACCTCCCTTTTTGTGATGTCCAGATTGATGTATGGGTCCAGAGCCATCTACCCCATCCATTTATGGTGAATTCCCAATACCTTTCACTATGTTGGCAGGGAAATACAAGTCCTTACTTTCTTACAGAAAATCTAATGTATTTTGAACAGCAAAAAAATTCAAGATTCTTTACACAGTAGATCCAATACGTATAAAAATCAACATTCCATAAATTAAAAAAATAGGTAGGTTCATATCTAGGACAATCTATAGTTGATTTTTTAAAGATGAAAGCAATGTTCAGAATGTGTTCTGTCACTGACATTGAAATAATAGGTATAGAATGCCTATAAAAGTACAGTGATAATTGGATGTAAGCTGCTTGTTCAAACTTTCCCCCTCTGTGGGCCTGGCCACAAATGTCTAGAAACCAACTACTGGTAACAACACAGGTGGTGCAGGAAGCTGGTTTTCCTTGTCATAAAGGGCCTATATGGAGGTGCTGGCAGGGAGAATGGAAAAGCAGTGATAAATGTGACATTACGAAAGAAGAATTAACAGGATTTGGTAAATAATTAAAGAAAGGGAGAGTTGAGATGCTGCCAATACCTTGACCAACTGACTCTCAAGTAAGAAAGGAATGTGATTTGGAAATTTCACAAGAGCATGAAAACTGTCCCACTGGTTTAGGCCAATAGACATCCCAACTGCTGTTGCTCGAACTTCACAGTTAACTGGCGTGCTCAGATAACCCCAGAAATTTCCCTAAGCCATCAGAATCCACCCTCTCATCTCTAGATATTTCTTAGAAAACTGCTAATAAATAACAAGTAGACCCATTGCTCAGATATATCCTAAAATGCTGAGTCATGTGCATTTTAAAGAAATAAAATATTAACCCATTTATCTGGAAAATACTAAAATGCTTCAGTCCCTGTGTAATAAATTGGTTAAGCAAATACACAGGGGGGTGGGGGAGTTGGCAAAATGCTTGTGCATATAAAGAATTCTGTAGAATAAGTCAGAATTATGCTTTCTGCTATGTGATCAATGTTATTATTAATGCTCCAGTGCAAGGCAGAGCCGGAAGCTTGAGCCCTGACAAGAGTCAGGGGACACACCAGGAGCCCACACCTGGGTCCTGGAGGTGAGAGAGAAAGAAAGAGGAGAGCAGACAGTGAAACCTAGAAAAAAGGTCTGACAGACACCAGTCAAGCCTGGAACTGGCCCCCAAAATGCTTATTAGAAGCAGTACATTATAATAAATCTCTGCAGTTCAGTTTAGACTTTCGATGGAGAATTCCCCCAGCCTGTCATTCAATCTATTTGTCAGTGGACATTCCCAGACCAAAAAAAGCCTGTCTGCCAGCCCATTCATACCCATGTTGGTGCAGAATTACCTTCGAGGCAGAGCATGGGTCTCACCCCTCCCAGCTACCTCACTAAGAAGAGACCCAACACAGACACTGGCGTTTGACAGGGAATAGTCCACAGAGGCATGCAGAATTAGGTGTGCATTGGGATGGCTGGGTAGGCCTGCTGGTACCTGGAAAGAACCTTCTACAGACAACCAGGGCCTCAGTGGCCTGCCGGCTATGAAGGGGCCATGTGCTCCAACCAGGGGGTCCCATGGGAGGAGTCAGTGTTTTTTGGGAACAGAGACTGCTTTAAAGGTGACGAGAAGAACTTTCTCTTTTCTCTTTAAGAGGAAATCAGTGGAGGACTTGGGGCCCAGAATTACATGGCAGATCATGGTTCTTGTAAGAAAGCAAGCTTTGTGTGGCTGGAGGTGGCTTTTACAATGCAAGAGACAGGAAGGAAGAAAGTGGGGAATGTGTGCTGAGCTGAGTGTGATCTCAGCACCTTCCCCTGGCAGTACTCGAGCCTCACTTGAGACAAATTCTTAAGATAATCATAAAAAACCATAGCAACCTTGTTGATGTTGGGATTTGCCCTGGGATTCCAAATCGAGAGGTAGGGCAGGAGAAACAGGTTTGGATTTCTTTCACAGAGCAGGCAAAAGAATGTGAGTCCTTCTCAGTGAAGGTCGAGAGCTGACTGCTGACAGCCGTTGGCCTTGCCCACACCCACTTGTGCCCCATGTTTCCATAAAAAGAAATGAGTCCAAAATGCATCACTGGTATCGTTTATGTCCAGGGAATTTTGTGAAGCCACCTTTTTTTTTTTAACAATGGTCTGTGAAATTGTTTTATTTTATCCTCTGACAGAGAGAGAGACTGAGGACAAAAGAAATGGGTTGGCATTTACAAGCCTTCACCCATGTTACCTCCTGGGAACTGAGGGTGAAATGCAATCACCCCAGTCAATTCTGCATAAGTGCATCAGTGCAAAAAAGAGTAAGATGCTTCCAAGAGTGTGTGGCAAGTGAGCTCAGAGGCATGAGGTCTCCAGATGTATGGTTAGAAGAATAAGGCAAAGGGGATAGTGGAATGGTTCTCCCACACTGCTCCTGCAACATGGACTGACTGGCCAGCCCCAGCGAGCACAGGGAAATAAGTGGAGGACACTCTTATGTGCGCGTGTGTGTGCATGTGGCTTCCCGGGAACAGGACCTCAGGAAGCAGGAATGAGGGACAGGAGAAGAGGGAGCAGGAATGAGGAGAAGCACCATGGGGCTGCTACTGCCATCCTCATGAAGGACTTGTCAGAACTGTCCCCAGAGAAGCAGCACCTACCTCTGTCCCCCAGAGCTTGCAACTGCCATGACCACCTAGGCCAGGCAGGGTCATGTCTCCCAAGGGCAGAAATCAACATTCTGTGTCAATGCCAGGTGCATCACAGCCCTTAGGGACTACTCTCCACAGAGCAGGCATCAAAGACGAGGTAAGAGTCTGTGAATCAGGGCCCAATAGGAATTCAATATGTCCCCAAACCCGGGAGGCCCCCAAAGCCATCACCCAACAAATCGTTTTCCTTACATTATTCCGGAAGGCACTCTGACATGTGGTGTTGGTCCTGCACACTTCTCTCCTCCCGCTCCACTGTCCCACTTTGCTCTTTGTGGCTTCTCCTCTAACAGAAGGGAGAAAGAGCCTCCAGGCTGCGTGCCCAGTGTGTGAGCCTCAGCCTTGTGGCTTCTGAGACACCTCCCAGCCCGTCTCCTCTCACCTCTCCCCCTGAGCTCCCAACATCAAGATGCCAGAGAGTCTGTCTGTTTTGGACACAGAGAATACAGACCCTGTTACTTTCAGAATCCCCATCTTTGCAGCTGTGATGCACACCGATGCATTTTCAGTTCTTTTACTCTGACTCCAGAGGGATGAAGAAGATCAAAGGCCCCTTCCCCTCTTAAACATATATGGAGGAAAGGAGCCTGAGCCATCAGTTTTCCTCAGGTAACCCGCCTGAAGTGGAGTCTTCGCAAAGCAGTGCTGACAGTCACTGAACCAACACAGAGAAAAGGTTAGTGCAGAAAGAGGCAATGGCTCCTTCGCAGGAGGACACGTCCCTCGTAGGGGCCAAGGCCGACAACAGGGGACATGGGTTCTGGTATCAGAGTGGGCTGGCCCTGCCCTTGCTGCCCGAGTGAGCTTAGGAGCATGATTTATTCACCACATACAAGACCTGTTGCCATGTAGATGGTGCCGGGATCAAGGTAAATGCTCAGCTGTTTTCCCCAAATTTTGAGTCTCCAGTTTTCCCCTCACCTCTGCCCTTGACTAAGTCCCATAAGGTGGTTGACCTTGAAAATTACTGCTAGGAGCATTTCAGAATGCCTTACATTTAACATATATTTTTTTTAATTGTCCTGGGCCCTTTCTTTGGAATAAATTTTTAAAAATACGTCTCCGTAGAAATCTTCCCCAGAAGATACATCATTAACGTGATCTGGAACAGTCAGATCACAGTTTGGAGAATTTAGGGTGCCCTTACCTTCCTATTCCATTGCCATCAGTAAAGTCCCGAGACCCTAGGAGATGTTGTTTCTAGCCTTCACTGGTTTTTCCTTCCAGGAACTGTGAGAGAGTAAACTGCTGTTTTGTTTTGTTTTGTTTTGTTTCTGATACACAAGACCTCCCAGGCCCTGGAATGTGGGTGGCTGGCATTTTAATTAATGTTAATGCCTGAACGGACCACCTTCTTCCTCTAATGATTTTTAGTAAGGGAAATAAACTAGCAAACCAGAGAAAAGCCATGTATGAGTGTGTGGGTTCCTCCTGAAAAGGTAGCCGTCTGGGTAGGCAGGCCAGCTTCCTTACCAGGCCTGCCGCCATCCTCACCACCCCCAGTTAATGTGGAAAATTTCTGTTCAGACACAAATTGGTTGTGGGCCGGTGGGGGTGATATTTCTCCTTCTAATAAATAAAATAAATACTTCTGGGGATTCTGAATCAGTTTGGAGTCTTCATTTCCTCATTACCAGGATCATTTTTACTCTGAGATCAATAGTACCAGAAAGTGTTAAGCCATAATTTCACAACAACAAAAAAAGAAACATGGCAAATGCCCTCAAATTCCTAGGATCCGCCCTGGAATCAACCCGATATTTAAATCAGCATGGATAACCCTCTGTTGGGTCAAAGTATAGTCACAGTTTCCCCGGAGATATTGTGTTTCTTTTATCTTTTCTAGTAAATTTCTATTTTCCCCCCAACCTTCATGGTTAAGCATTTTATCCAGTTTAAACGATGGGGATTTAAATTGCTATTTTAGTGGAAGAGGCTTGATTAAAACCTGTGTCCTCATCAAATTATTGGACAGTGGTTCTTGGGCTCTGTTTACATTAGTGTCAACCTTAATTTAAATTCTGCATAACTATATTTGCTTCGCTAAATGCATTCACCAGGAACACACCACAAATTACTTTGCATTATGAGCAGAGTCTCTTTGTCTATTGCAAAGTGTTTTGAAATTAGCACCATAAGTAACTAGCTGTAAGTGTCACTCGATCTCCTTAATGCCTCATTAATCAAACCCCGTGGCAGCTGGTGTGATGTCCAAGCCCGGCTCATATAAGATCAGTATCACTTGCTCCTTGCTTCTGACCACAGTCTTTTAAACTTGATTCATTATTTGTGCCTTTGCCCTCTGCTGTGGCATTCTTTCTCCCTCAGAGGCCTCCCAACGCGTCAGCTTTGCACTACATACCAGTCGCATGTGCGTTCTTTGCAGAAATTGGCAATAAAAAAACATTTCCCCTCTTGTAGAAATCCATGATCTTGAAAGGAGAAAAGTCATTTCCCTGAGTTATCCACAATGATTCAATATGATTTTCAGATCCCTCTTAAAATCCTACGTGAGAAAAATTTTCTCTGGACAAGTTTTTCTTTATGTCAAGAGTTAAGGAGGAGAAAAGAAATACATTTACTCAAGCAGACTGCGATTCCTTCACCTGGCCTTGGTTTTTATAAAGGTGGTATACATTTAATCTAAGCATCTAATCAGGAAAGAAGATGTGTTTGTCCTTTCTTATGTGGTAATATTTCTGTACTAAATACAAAATTTTAAAATCTGTGCTTGCAGAAGAAATGCATAACATCTTGTACTTGATAGTTTTATTACAATCCTTATAGAAAAAAAGGTTATTCTATCCACACATGTTTACACAAAAGCATAGCAAAATGACATATTTTAAGGAATCTTTTTTCATGAATCCCATCACACATTTGCAAATGTCTAAATAGAGCACATCCCCCCACCCCATATTCTATCCCTTCTTCCCTGCAGGGCAGAACACACGCTCACACACACACACACAACTTATTAAAACAAATTTAATACTCACTGGCATTAAAACTACTTAACAGCTGTACTGGACAATGGCCGCACTACATTTTACAGGATGTCTTGAGCCCGGTGTGGACACATGGGGTGAGCGTTTCCCGGTGTGTGGGGGGGGTCCCTGTCCCCACCATGGGGGTGGTGCGTGGCTGTCCCCCGTCCCCCGCCCCCCCCCCGCACGCGCAGAGCTAGCCAAGGAGTGGCGGAGACCCGACAGGTGCTCTCATCTCCTGCCGCGGCGGCACGTGAGGTCAGCTCTCCGCAGAGCACTGTCTCAATGGGAGGCCTTTGGCTTCATGGCCTTTCCTTCTGACCACCCAGCAGGAAAAATATACAGAAGGTTGTTTTTTGTTTTTTTTGTTTTTTTTTTCCTGTGAGTTTTGTCAGTGTGGAAAAAAAAAAAAAACAGCATTGAAACTTTGTACTTCCCGCAGGTGGGCTTTTGGGCTGTGAACAATTAATGCAATCATAGTAAACCATGAATTTTCTTCCGTGTCAAACTTTTTTGCCTTTTCACCTTATAAAACCATTCAGGCTAAATAAACCTTATTACAATAGAATTAAGCATTGTTGCCTGGCTCCCAAAACCAACACTGCTGGCAAAACCCACTGAGCTGGAACACACACACACACACGACAGTGCTAACCCATGTTAGATTTTGACTTTAAAAAATTTAATGTAAACCATACTTTGTGCTTATTTTTGTATTATTACCATGTCTACTGTCTCTTATGGCATTTAAAATAGGCTCTGACTTTAAAAGAGCAAATGTGAAAGAACATTTGATTATATTTTAGGTGACATTTACTCTGATTAGAGGTGTAATTTATGGCAATTACAGAAGTACATTTTATGTTCATCTCCATCTCATCCTATTTTTAACTCTGATTCCAGCAACCTCTATCCACTACTATTCTGAACAAAGTAAGTTTGGAAAGGAGTAGTCCAAAATGATTTTCAGAAGTGACAGATCCTCATTGAATGCAGTTTTTAAATTGCCAATTCAAAACTTTTCCCTGTTTCCAGCAACCAGAGAAGCTTGAATATTTAAACCAAAAATTCTTCCCCCAAACCCCCCCCTTCCCTTCACTATACAGATACCTCCCTCTGCTCCTTTCCGCAAAAAACATTTTGGTCTAGCAACCGGTACAAATCACTGAACCCTTCCATTTAAATGCCCCACGAAAAGATTGTATCTGATCACTACCCAGATTTAAGAAAGAAAGAGAAAAAATCATGAATCAGATACAAGCCATGTCACAGCCCTAGTCCCCCTGCCCCTCCCCCACTCCATTCTTCAATTCTCTCCCTTACCATGCCCTTGTAAAATAAAAGAGAGCCGAGCCTAACCCATTACAGTAAAGGCACCCCGAGATTTAGGGGATAAGTACAGCCTTACTTAGCTGCAATGCTGCAGCTGTGCTCTTATCTGGCCAAAGGAGACAGGGGACAACAAAAGACCCCAAAGAAGGGACGGTGGCTGCATGGGAAAACCACTACCCCAGCATTGTGGTGCCCTTCTGCTGAGCAAATAGTTCAAACTGTTCATTCCCATCTTCTATTCTCTCCCTGGTACATTGTTTGTGCCCTTGCATTTCATTCTGCAAGGAAGGTTGCTCTCTGGGCCTATAAGCAAACAGTCCAGAAAAGAGCTAGCCAGCCTCTTCTCTTCCCGGGAGAACTAGCATTTTTATTTCGGCTCCAAGCTGTCAAAGACCTGGAGAGTTTATGTCAGTGTCCTGAATTAATTGCTTTAAGCTGGAGCAAGCTCCACGGGCTACCAAATGTCCAGAAGATGTTTATTAATAACGTTTCCTCCAGGATTCTGGCTCCAAGCTGTCCCTTGGCGGTGGCCTTTATCCGGCTATCACACTCTCTTGCCCCTGGCCTCTTGGTACTGGGGGGGGGGGGCTTTTTCAGTCATCGTGACAAAATTTAGAATTGCCTGGGGTGGAAAAAATATCCACTTATGGAGAAGGATATGTATGGTGATCATCTTTGCTCAGGCCCAGAAAGGTCCCGGAGTTACAGAAACTGTGTGCATGACCACAAGGTGGGCTGGGGGAGAGTATCTGCAAGGATACTCCACCGTGGAAGCTCATCTAGCCAATACAATTAGCAAAGGAACAGAATAAATTGCTTCCCTCTGCTCCCCTTCCCTACCTCCTCCCCCAAAAGAAAATTCAGTGAGGCTGACAACATGATGCATTTTGAAGTTTTCCTGGTATAAAAAAAAAAAGCCTCTTTAATAGAATGAAATAATAAACCAATTTATATACCGATATAAGACTAGGATCGTGAGTGCCATTGTGTAATTTTCCACTTGACTTTTCATTATCTACCTGAACAAAATCAATCTATATGTATGGGATCAACATACAATTCCGGAGATAAAAGCTGAAAATAAATGTGCTTTGCATATCCCTCAGATAAAAGACACAGTCCTTCCTACTGCCTTTTCTTCTCCAGCAGATGCATTTATAAAATAAATTTTGTGTCAAGGAAAAGAACGAGACATACGTAGCGGTGTATCTTGAGTGTTGACTCCTTTGCTGGAAATATTGATCCCACAAATGAGCAGTGGTTAATAAGTACCCAGCAGACGATATCAGGTCTTTTGCCCTAGTTTACCCAGAGTGCAGTCTGGGTCAATGTTTCTCCCAACCAAATCTCCCCAACTGAAAAAAAAAAAAAAAAAAAGAACTTCCCCTATTAACATGGATTTAAGGCTGAGGACTTCAAGGGCTTTCTGAAGCCTCTCCACGGAGACAAAGCACACTAAAAAAATCACATTATGTTAGAAACCCCCGTGCAGCAAATGGCCAGCTTGTGAAAGACACTCAGTCTTCAAAAGGAAAGGAGAGGTGCTCTGTGGACCTTGGGGATGACATTTTTTCACTTGAAACAGGTTGAACTCTGTCCTTTGATGCCCTACCTCACCCCAGTATTGGAAAATGGCAGTGAGAGTAATACAACTGTCCCCATCCCCCAGACCCGTGATTCCGTTCCTTTTGGAATGTGTCATCATCAGCACAGCACATGTGTGCCATGGTGGGCAGATGGCAGAAGCATTGGTGTGTGTGCCCCGGGCTGTTTGTGGGCTCCGTCAGAGTCAGGGCTCTTTGGGGAAAGGGCACCTGCTCTGCCACTCCAGGGGGCTCACGGGGCCTGTGTACATGCTGGCTGCACTCTGCTTTCTATGAGGTAGTGACCACAAAATTTTATAAGCCAGCTAAGAAAGGCCCACAAGGGATGGGTACTGGAGCACCTTTCACCCCAAGCAATCACTCTGAGTCTGTAGATTTTTTTTTCCCTGTCATTGAAAAGTAATGGCATCTTAAGATAGTACCTCACTTTTAGGCCAGGAATTTATAAAAATTAGCCTCTCATCATTATTTACTCACAGTAAGCTTTAGTGACTTCAGGGAAGGTCAAATGTCTGCTTGGGCAACTTGACCATCACAACTTTGATTTGCACTGCAGGGCAAATCAACACTTTCATATTTTAACATATTTGTGTTGACATATTCTGATGCTTAATGGGGTCTGGTGGTTTGGTCCAAGGCTGCAAGTCTCGGTTTTCATGTGCCCCCTTCCCTTTATCCTGAGAGCTCCAGATGCATGCACATCACCCATCTGGACTTGGACCACTGCCTCTCTATTAACAGTCTGCTTTGTGTCTCATTCCTCCATTGATATTCATTGAAAACTCAGAGGAAAGGATCCAGGAGCAATCCAAATCTGCTAGCAAAGTTATGGCCTTTTTGGAACACTCTTGTGGTGGTCAAAGTTCAGCTTGGGGAGAAGTTCATGTGCTTTCCATCACGTGGGACTCTTAGAAAAACAGCATGCTTCCTCCATCTCCTTTCTGGTAGCTGGGAATAAGCAAAACTAGAGAAAACATCGGAATGAGATCAAGGAGAGTCAGGCAGTCATTGGAATTTTGTTTGAAAAGTGAACTACATCCTGATGGTATGTTTTGAAAAGTCTCTATATTCTCATTAGAAAATTGATGCCTTCCATGCCTAGAATGTTCGGCCTTAGTGAAGATATATTTTATACATGCTTTAATTACTCCATGATTCAAACACTTAATTGGCATCATAGAGAACCAGTATAACACATGAGCTTCACCCATCCTATGGAAAATTCTTTCGAAGTTTTGTACACCCTGAGTTCCATGAGAGAACACACGAGAACCAGGTGTTCCTACTTCCACAGCCACGCTTGCTCATGCTGGAAAACACTATCACTGAGCCACTTTATAACCACCTTCTTAGTCAGGGGCAAGGCTCCATGCAAAAGCAGAATCCTGACACAGGGTCAGACCACAATACATTTTCATAAGATGAATATTTACTAAACAGAAGAAATGGAGTCGTTTTAAAAGGTATTTTTAGTAACTATGTCAGAGTTGAGCTATCCTGATATTATTTCCCGGAGCCGGGGGTGGGGGAAAATATATATATATATATATATATATATATATATATATTATATACACACACACACACACACACACACACACATTCAGATATAGAATAAGACAGAAAGTTATCATCAACTTTTGCTAAGTCCGGCATTTTAAAAACCATGTATCAACAGTTAAAAATCTTTAGAGGAAGAGACAAAAGGTGTAAGCAAATCAGGAATGAGGGTGAAAACGTGTACATCAGTCTTCCTGGCTGGGGCTGAAAATGGAAGAAGACAAGCCCCCGCCAGGCTGTTGGCACACTGCAGCTGTTGAAAGCCCACCAGGGCCTGGAAAACTGAAGAAATTACATATGCATAAGGGCAGGCTGGCTTGATAGTATATCTGCCTTGGTATCATAAGCTACCTTATTTTCCCCTCAATAATTGGCTCATTTTCCCCTTCCAGTGTGTGCACGGCATCTTGAAATATAACCAAAGCGCACAGTGTCATTGATCTCCATCAATGCCAAGGGACACAGATGCAAAGCCCCACTGCAAAGTCCCTTCACTCCAAGCTTCATGGAGAAAGAAGGAACCCATTTTACAGATGAAGAACTAAAATGTCATTCCTGCTCCATGGGAAAGGCATTTAGTTTATCCTTCTTAAAAGCCAAACTGGGGGGGGGGGAACCTGGGTGGCACAGCAGTTAAGCGTTTGCCTTCAGCTCAGGGCGTGATCCCGGTGGGATTGAGCCCCACATCAGGCTCTTCTGCTGTGAGCCTGCTTCTTCCTCTCCCACTCCCCCTGCTTGTGTTCCCTCACTCGCTGGCTGTCTCTATCTCTGTTGAATAAATAAATAAAATATTTTTTTAAAAAAGCCAAACTGGGAATGCTTTTCAAAGCTGTTGTTTTTGCTTTTGGTTTTTGGTGGGCAGGGGGAGGTGAGGATGGGAACTGGTTGAAATAAGGCCCTTATTCAGAATCTCTTGC
Source organism: Ailuropoda melanoleuca (assembly GCF_002007445.2). Classification (NCBI taxonomy): domain Eukaryota; kingdom Metazoa; phylum Chordata; class Mammalia; order Carnivora; family Ursidae; genus Ailuropoda; species Ailuropoda melanoleuca. The sequence continues at coordinate 91,423,918 of NC_048230.1, forward strand.
ACACCCTTCTAGAACCATCCATTCAAGCTCAGTGAAGATAAAATCCCTCCTCCCAGCTCTCTGAATTGTCAACACAGAAATCCATTTGGAAGAGGGAGGGATCTAGAAAGAGAGCCAGGAGAGGGCTTTGCCCTGCTCTAAAGATGCCATAAACTTTCCACGGTACTTAAAATTTCCTTCAAGTGGTCCTAGATCAAGAACGTTGTTTTTTAAGGTAAAAAAAAAATCACTGTAATTTATCCACCGTGACAGTTTGGATGGTGAATCAAATTTTCATTTTGAACACACTGTCACAGTGGAAAAATTACTGGCTCATAGTGCTATAAATGCTAGATAGCGTCTAGACATGCTGCGAGAGACCCATAAATTGCCTGTCTGTCTTCTCATCTACATCGAGTTGTTCAAAAAATTTTTAAATGTGGAGAACTAAATAAAAAATCAGTAAAATGAAATTAACATTTGACCCATCACATACTGCTTTTTGTACAAGGAACTTGCTAGGGGGTGGATCTCTGTTCATTCTGTGTGGCAAATTTTCTTGATTTGAAAATGTTTCAAACTTTATTCCTTAAGTATGTCCTTATTATTTTACAATAAGAACTAGGTGTCCTTACTCATTTTTTCTGCCATGTTACTGTACACAAAGAGGACATAATACCAAGGAAGAAAATAAGTGTCTTTTGAAGAAATATGAAAACAGTTGTTCTGTTACACAACGTGAGTAATAACAGCTTTATGACAAACTCCTTTAAAATAACATTCTTCCACAGATGGAGTGTCCAACACTCTGTTTGGCACATGACTCCAAGCTGCAATGGCAGCAATCGTGTCAAATAGGTTGATATAATGTGGGATCCATTAGAATCGAGTTAGGTGTTCAAATGTACTTTATTTTCTTTTCCACAAATTCTACAAAATAGAGATGTGGATTCATGCAGCCTCACAGAGAGAGGTTACTTAGTTTTCAATGAAGCCATAGTGTATTTATTAAAAAGGAACTGTCTGTTCTCTGCCCAGATGACGATTCCTTGTTGAAAGCATCACTTAAAAGTTCAAAAGAAGTATTTGCAGCCCAGCCCGGGGAATGTGTTTTACTTCCCAATTTACTGTCCTTTTTAAAATGGTGAACATTGGTTGTGGACTTACTAGAAGGTTTGGGGAAAACGTCAGAGCATTTTTTGCACACTGATTATGAAATTATGAAGCCAAAGAACATTTTCTCTCTTTTTGCTTTCAGATAGGCGTTAGGGAAAGAGTGCAAGGACAGTAGGAAATACACTGGGAGTCTTTTGACTTTGAGGAAAGATAAGCATCCATTTTCAAGGAATTTGAAGAGTGAGAATCGTGGTCTTGAAGAATTCCAATGCCGGCTTTCCTGGAAACTTAAGCCTGAATCAAATAGCAAATACTGAGGTGCAATTTCTTTACAGTTGTGAGTTTCTTTTTCCTATTGAGTAAAAAAAATAAAAGATAAAAATAATAATGAAAATAAGAAAGGCGGGGGGGAAGGGGAGCAGATTATTAGATATTCTGTTTGACATTGGTAGTTTCACATTAATGAAGACATACCGGATTTCACAAATTCAAATGTTACTGTCTTAGCTAAAAAGTCATGTCATGCCCAAAAAACAGGTCTGAATTGATGTGAGAGTTTATAAAGATTTTAGGTAAGGTAAGAGAACTTTCTGGAAAACTATGTCATGGCTTGGGGTGGAATTAAATAATGTGATTAATTCCATGTCCATTTGGAGCTCATTTATGTTTATATCTTTCTTCTATTTTTGCCCGCTTTCTGCAGCTCCTGTATGCACATACAGATGGTTACATTCTCATACTGGGCACCCAGAGAAGGTCACATGCTTTACATCCATGGCAATTAGTTCTCTTTTTAAAATGGAAAATGTCATTAAGTTCTTGAATAATTCAAGAGTAGAGGTCACAATACAGTGTCCCTTTTGGGGGTCTTTATGGTGCAAATGGCAAAACAAGGCGATCCTATCAGTAAGAGTAGATCTAAGGTTTACAATGTAGCTCTATTTAGTGTGACAGGAAAATTAAATTACAGGAGGCACTCATTCATTGTCACCCGTTAACAGGCTTGGGAAAATTGTGGATCCCTGGGGGCAAATCACTGACAACGCTGGAGGCAAATGAAAATATTTCATTTTAATTCGCTGCTGTTTCCTTTGCTGGGTTTTGAAAATAACAAACATAAACATGCCCCCCACAACTCTCCTTGGAAATAGGATCCTGAATCTCCAAAACAGCACAATTTATGAGTAGGTTCAAAACTCTGGGGAACGTGGGTTGTTTACTCAGCCATAGTTGAGCTAGTCTTGATCCAGGGGTTCCTGGAAAGGAAATAAAGGGGCAAGTTTCAAATAAAAATTGGCTTCCGCTACTCCCTACTCCGCCCCTATCAGGTTCGTGGGACTGGGCTTATTGCGTTTCTGAAACAGGGTCTGCCCCTCAAATCTACAAGGATTGAGGATGAAGACGAGGGGAAGGAAGGAGAGACGCAGAGGCTACCAGTTGTCTCCCCTCCCCAGGGGACAAAAAGTCAGGCCTGACCACGCTTGGGTGTTCGAACTGGAGGAAGCGCAGGCTGGGGCGAAATGAACATCCTTGGGGTCACCAAATGAGATAAAAGTTTTTTCCAAGGCCACGCCAACACAGCCTAGTCGTTGCTGGCATCCCCAGCTTCCCCACTGTCCCAATTAACGCTGCTGGGCGTGGCTGCCTGGTCCTGCTCCCACCCCAGCTGGGTCCCCTTGCCACCCTTGACCCCAGGCCGGGTTCACGCAGAGCGCCGCCGGCAGTTCCACCTGCAAGTCCTGCCGCGCCGCGCGGGCCCTGCGGGCTCTTTCCGAACGCAGCCGCACTTGGCACCTGCTGGAGAATGGCAGGCGCGCTGGTTTTCTCTCAGGCTGCAGGGAGATGGGGGAGGGGCGGGAAAGAAATAAAGTTTGCAGGCTACTTGGGGTGGGATTGGCCCCATCTGGTGGGTTGGCCGCTTAGGGTTTGTTCCCTGCGCTTTAGAACTTGGAAAAAAGCAAGAATGACCCGCCCCCACCCCCGCCGCCTATTGCTTTTTAGATCTCTCTCTTTCTCTTCTAAAAAATAGATTTTTGACACTTCCCGTTTTCATCCTCCTCCACCAAGACCCTGGGAAGTCCTGTGTTAACGAAGTGAGCACAGAGAGGGAGCGAAGCAAAGCGCCAGTTTTCCATGTTCCAGGCTTCCCAGACGAAGGAAAGCGCGCCCGAGGCGCAAGGAGGCTCCTGGGGCTTGGCCCGCTACTCCGCGGACCCAGCGGCCTGGCGGCGCGGGCGGCGCAGCCCGGGGGGTGCCGCCGGGGTCCCCAGCACCGCCGCTCGCTACCCTTCGGACTCGGGCCGCCAGCGCCAGGAGCGCACTGCTTGCTTGGCTTTGGCCGGGCAGCGGCACAGGGATTCCCCCCGCCACTCTCAAGAAGCAAAACCGTGCCTGGCAGCCTACGGCTTGGGGATCATTCAGGAATTGAGGAAAGCGGGTGCCGCTCTGTTCCTGAAGCACACCCGACTTTAGTAACACTAAGTAAATGGAGACAATTAATTTTTAAGAAAAAGTTCTATTCCAACGTGATTGATGCTTAGGACGAACGATTGATGCCTGAGACTCAATGCATTTCTAGGAGAATTAAAGAATAAATTTCATACGGCGGGAGAGTGGGAAGGGGGAGGCAGAGGGGAGCAATTTGGGGTTTTTCATTTCCTAAACGCTTCAATTTAAGCAAACACTTGGGGGCTACAGGCCGCTGTAATTCCAAAGACAATTTTCCCGGTTTTAATTTGATTTGCATTTTTCAACTTTGATAATATTCAATTTCATGGCTGAATACACATGTAAACACTGTTAGGTAGCGTTTTTTTCGCCCCTTGCACCAAACAGAATGTCCCTGGTTTCAGAGAGCCATGGGAGGTTACACCCTGCGTCCCAATATCTGCGAGTTTCTTCTGAATTATTTTTCAAAACTTAGCATGGCTTTGCCTGGGCTCCAGAGATGGTGAACTATTATAAAATATCTAAGCTACTCCCCAGGTGTGGTGAGGTCTGCACAAACATTGCACAAAGGAAAGAGGTAAATAGAACAAATTCCTCTTCTACATAGAATCTATTCCATTTTTACCCAGAGACACTTAAAAATATTTTTTATTCACGATCTTAATCCAGAAATGATCAACCTATTTGCTACCCCCAGAAATATTTTCAGTATAAATTTCAGAGCTAGGAAGGCAAACCTTGAGAACTACAAAGAAATCATCTTTGAAAGGAGAGATTTAATTAGCATCATTGAGCTATTTTATCAAGCATACAATTTAGAGGCAAATATGAAGTGAAATTGGGTAATTAGCTTTAGTCATAGCCAAGCTGATATTTAACAAAATAGCGCTATCAATAACATTGAAGCTAGAGTGCTGTGAGCTGCGTGTTAACAGCTACGCCCAAGACTGTAACACAAGTGGTCGAGGGGACGGAACTCTATTATTCTTCCGTTTCTTCAGGACACAGCATGGACTGTACATGGTTCAGAGAAAGAGTTGAGCCTCGTCAAATATGCAGATGGCTGGCACATAATAAATATATCGAACCCCAAGTGCATTTTATTCTCTTTCACTGTACTAGGAAAAAGGAAGGGGTTCAAAGAAATGGCATACATTATTGCTTTGTACCTTATATAATAAAATAACAATTATTTGCAAAAACTAGCCCTCATTAAAAAATATTTGCTTATTGTACATAATTGTGGAACACTTGATACAGTGAAATACATCTCTATCTGAAGTCCTAAGAATTTGCACACTATAATATTTGTTATCGTTTTTGTTTTATTTTGTTTTGTTTTTATAATTGGAGAGCTCCTGGGCAAGATTAGGGACTTAAAAAATAAGGTACTAGAGTTTTGTCATTTTGGGAAGAATAGAACCAGAAATTAGACTTGCAAGACTTTTAAAAAGCTTTCTGTTGGAGGCTGGCTGATATTGAAGTCTATGTGAAGTTGAAGTGAACTAATTTTAAATGATTTTTTCATATGAAAGGCATTTAAACAAACAAAAAAGAATTCCATTTGAAATAGGACCAACTTGGAAAAAGAAAGTTCCTTAATTTTTAAAAACACACTCGTTGCAGGCTGATTGTGTCTAATACCTTTAGGGAAACTGTGATTATTTATCATTTGATTCCTTTTTCTAAGAATTATTGAATATTAAATGATCATTGTTTAGGATTTGCACTAATCTTTTATATCGTGATGACTGGCAATTATGTCTTTCTATTTATTTTACACAAATAGATGGCAGAGTACGCACGTTCAACACAATCACTTCAGAGCAAACCTGTTCTTGCAGATAGTGCTAAATGAAGGGAACCTAATTAAAACAAATGGTCTATTCAGAGAATTGCAAATTGTGGACAATAGGAAGCATCTTTCTCTTTTGCTACTAGTAATTGAAGAGTACATGGGGATCTTGCAAAAAACCTCAAAAGTTTGATCCTCAGAGTAGGTTTGCCTATTTAATTCGCCTTTACCCCCAAAGAGATCTGCATCCAGGACCCTTCTGCCCAGTCCAGCATTGCAGACAGGGAATCCACCCCTCACCCCCAACTTTGTTCAGCTGGCTCTGAGCTGCAACAAGCTTATCAAAGACAACCCGAATCTTGGGAAGCACAGGGGTGGGGGAAGGGAGGCCAAGGAGGAATAGACCAGGAAGTCCCTGGAAAGTATTTTAGCCAGGTGGGGACTTTCAGAGGTGGCAGCATAAGGGGCCCAAAGGCACAACCTTCTCTCAAGAGCTTTCCCTACAGATTTAGGTACTTTGGAAGCTATGTCCTTTGGGAGAGATGCGAGTTCTTGTCGAAGGTGTAGCCCCACCACCCTGAAAAACCTCGCCACTGGGGGTGGGGAGAGGAGTTAGCTGAGGGTGTTATAAAAGGACAGTGGTTGGACTATCCCTTCCTGATTAACAGGAGTCTGAGGGAGGGGAGGAATGTAGGGGTGTGTGTGTGTGTGTGTGTGTGTATGCATGTGCGCGTGCACGCTCCTCTGTATGAGACAGAGAGAGAAAGAGGGATTCAGCTGAATGTAAGGAAGAAATCCTGCAGTTACTTTTAGTTGTTTACTGAGCAAGGACAAAATCTAAACAGCGCTTTCCACAATCAATGAAAGGATCGCCTCGGGTTCCAGAGTTGAGCTCCCTAAATGAGTCTGGCATTCTGATAACTGCAGGTTAGCACCTGAGATCAGCTCTTTCCCACTGCTCGATGCTGGCAAGAGATAGGGAAGCATCTTGTTCTTGAGCTCTGGGAAGGGAGAGGCGAGAGGGGGATTTAATTGTTTGGCTGGGTGAATCGAAATGTCCTTTTAAAGCAAAGAAATCAAGAGAGATTGGCCTTTAATTGGCAAACCGCTGGTGGGAGGGAAGTGGTCATTAAATGGAGGTGGACAAAATATAGATTGGATGTCTGCCCCTAGCTTGTCCCCATAAACAGCGAGAAGATTGCATTCGCCCCTTTTCCGGCAGTCTTTAGGAGGCTCATACTCAACCTGACTGTGGGTGACTGTCACTCTGGATACAATCTCCCCACCTCAACCTAACAGTGCAAGTATCCAGTTTGGAGTGGAAATATGGTTTAATCTAGAACTGCATGTACTTCCAAGAGTCGGTTATTCCCATGCCCTAGACATCATTGTGTGTGGCACTGGCCTTAGAAGCCAGTGTCCAGAGCCTCCCCCCAAATCCCAAAATGGAAGATGCTAAGTCTGCAGGAAACCCCACACCATTAAAAATCTTGGAAACCCAGGGAACTTATTTTACAGTAAGCTGAAAAGAAAAAAGGAGGCCTCCACACCAAGCCTGTTTTCAGGAGGGCCCTGCTCATTCCACAGTGTCCCCAGGGCTTGGCGCAAGCAGGTATCAGTCATTGGTTCCTGCACACCCTTGGGCCCATGTGCACACTCAGCTGTGAACACTCAGCTGGAGTGGCACTTTTCTTTCAGACTGTAGGCCTACTGAGTGCTGGGCCACACCCTATCCTCCCTCTGTGAAGAAAGCAGGCCAGTCCTCTTGGGCCAACATCCTCTTCAGGGGGAAACCTCTGAGGCCCATGTTTATCCAAATCTGCATTTGTATATACGTGAGGGGGAAGCAAGCTGTGGGGGCTGGGGCCTTGCTGTTCTTGCAGCTGGGGCAGGGGCAAGGGCGGCACTGAATCCCAGTTGTGGGTGGTACGTGCATTCCAGCTGTGCTGTCACCTGTGCTGTCAGGCCACCAGGTGTGGGTCAGGGGGAGGTCAGAGGCAAGAGTTTCTCAGAACATTCCTGGCCCCTGCTCCAGAATCCCCAGAGAGGACTACTGTTGGCAGGCTACATCTCAAGAATAATTTGGCTATGTGCATTGTTTAAGCCCATGTCATGTCATTGTTTCTGCCCCTGACCTTTCTTCTCTTCCCTGGCATTTTCTCTTTCTAATCGCACCATAAGAGCCACCTGGCTGCCGATTCCCTCCCTGTCTCTTCCCCTCCAGCATTAGCCAGCCAGTCAGAGCCCCTGCAGCTTCAGCGGGGTGCAGTCCTGATTGAACCTCTGGCTGGCTTTGAGAAACCCTGTCACATAGGAATACTGTGTTGCTCCACAAGAGAAAATAAGAATCCAGCCTGATCCCAGACATAATGCATCCTAATCTCTTCTAGGACAGCAGGTGGGGTTTCTGCCATCCTAGCAAGGAGGACCCACGCCTCATTCTTCTGGAGATCTTCCTGTTTCTTTCCAGCTTTCTCCTAACATTTCAGCCTTCCCCTCTACCAACAGCAGCTCACTGTATTCTGGAGAAGGCAGCTTCCTACTACATTGGAATCGGAGAGGCTTGTGCCCAGGGTCAGAGGAGGCCACTAGAAGTAAAGAACATAGAGTTGCAAGACTTGAGTTCAATTCTGAGCTCTGAAATTGGAACAGGTTCCCTAACTTCTCTCCACCACAGGTCCATTACCCATAAATTCTGACATCTACCCATGGGGTATGGTGAAGCTTAAATGAGGTCATGTTCATGAAGACACCTTGCACAGTGTCTGGCACAGGGGGACCCTACTCATTGGTGGTTGAAGTGATACAATTGTGATAAAGAAAAGAAAGGGATGGATGTGTGGTGGGTGGCAGGAGCTAAGAAACACCAAGAAGGTAGGATGAAGGCACATGTATTGCCAAGAAGTTGACTCACTTTTCCACATAGAGGGTGAATTTACTCAGCTAACCAAGCAGTTGAAGTTACAACTCCTTTCTGTGTGTGAACAACTCAGTTTAATGTAATTCAGAGTTGCAGACTGAATGAAAAATGTATAATGGATAGATCTTTTTTGTTTTAAATTTCTTAGATAGGATTTTAGAAGACAAAGCCTGCAGAGAGCTTGAGCAGAGGGTTGTATGTTTTATACCAAGGAGTCCACATGTTGACACCCTGATTTCTTTGCTAAAGATGCCTCTGGTCTCCATACAGAACTCCCTATGACCCAGGTCCTGCCCTAGCTGACATGTCACCTTATTCCTTCACAGAAAATGACATACAATCATCCTCTGCCCTTCCCAGTTCTCCAGACGTCTGTGTCATGCCTTAACTCCTCTCAAGCCTTCTCCTCTAAACAGTTCTCAGTATTATATGTCCACTTCCAAGCAATGTGCCTTTAATAACCATGACTTCAAATTAGCAATGTGTATTCTTTTTTATGTGAGCAAAAATTTCCCAACAAAATTCATTGAATAATTATGTCTGCTTTGTGAAAAAAGAATAGATAATGAATTGAGATCATCTTTCTAATGAAATAACAAGTTGAAATTCACAAGCACACTGTCCTGTTTTGATTTGCTGGGGTCATTGAGCAAACAATTTCTCATTCTGAAGTTCTAATGGCAAGAAATACTCCAGTATTTCTTCCTCACACATGTTGGTGATGCTGAAATTTTCCCTGTCAGTTAATTTGATGTGTTAAAGTTAAATAAATATGATGTTGCTGGCATGGTGTCCTGACATCAGAGGGAAGATTACTGCCTCTAATTAGCTTCAAGAGGGGGGTAAACCCCAGGCTCTTACTCCAATGAGAACATGAGACCTCTAGTTTTGCATGAATGAAAACAACTTAATTTGTGTTGCTTCTTTTAGCAATCTAGCTATCAGTTGTGTTATCCGATAGTAAAATATCCCCCCTTCTTTGGTGGGTGGGGGGGAGAGATAAGAAAAGGAGGAGAAGGAGGCGGGGGGAGGAGAAGATGAGGAAGAGGAGGAGAAGGGGAAGAAGGGAAAGGGGAAGAGGAAGAGGAAGAACGGAGAAGTGTAAAGGGTAAGTCATCAAAGCCTTTTAATGGGAACCTGGTGAGGAGGATGGGGGCATGTATGACCAGTCCACGTCTTGCTGGCAGTGAGCTCAGAGCTCTGAGAAATAGCTACTGATGTGAAAAATAAGCAAACTGTAGTGAGGATGTGCTTGTAAAACTCCCCTGCTCTTTCTACCTGGGCAGGAGAGGGACTTCTGTGGCAGCTTCTTCTGCAGAGGATATACAAAGAATCCGGAATGAGCTCCATGGGTGCAAGCGCTGAGGGGGAGGGGAAAATAGGAATCACCTCCAATCTGGCAATAGGGACCACGAGGAATGACAGCTTGTAAAATAAGCCTCCATCAGTCTCCCAGGAGACAGCCGGCCTCAACTTGGGTGTTCCCCGCTTGTTAGCCTCAATCATAATTGGTCTCTCCTCCCATCCCACGTTGTTGGTTTTCTGTGTGTGGCTTTTGGTGTGAGCGTGTTAGGTCATCAACAAACACAATGGTGGGAGGGGGCAAGGGGGGACACACATGATTGTTTTAAAGAAGAAAGGAGAAAAAGGATAAGAGAGTGGGCAGGAAGGCTGTGAACAGAATGGGGAAGATGCCCCAGGATTTAGGCTTCTGAGGCAACCCCTGGAGAGCTCTGGGGTAGGGCGCTCCCTGGGAGTTTTGTCAAAGGGAGAAGAAGCCCCCTGGAGGTGGGGACCCTGCTGAGCTCCATTGGGGATGAGCATCTATTCTGTGCAATTTTTGTTTGCTTGTCTCTGGAGGTTACTGCAACATCCTGCCCATATCCGGTGAATCTCATCAAAAAGGAGTTTTTCAAAAAATCCCAATGGTGTGGCATGCCCTAGAAAGAATGTGAGTCTGAAGCCGAAGGCCTAAAGCTCAGCCCAGGGCCCTCTGGGGGCAAGCAGGCACACAGGCATGTTCCAGTCACCCTTTCTCCATCTATTTCTTTTTAAAGTTTCTCCCACTGTCCTCATGATGTTTTTTTTTTTTTTTAATCCATCCCTCCTCATGTCTTCTTTTCTCCTCTTCTCAGAGGAAACCCAGTCCTGGGGACAGAGGCTATGAGAAACCTGTGATCTGAACTCTGTAAAGCTGAGAGTGGCACAGATACACCACATTGGTTTTGCTCAAAGGGGCCATGTAAGGTTCTGAGAGCCTCAGATATTTACTGTAAGAAGAACTTTTGAGGGGGGAAGGGACCAGCAGAAATGTAACAAAAATCAAGTCGCAAACTTTGGGGAAGTTTTTTCTTGTGTTTGTATTTTTGTTTTAGTTTCACTCCATCACCCCTTAGCTGGCTGGGGTTGCCATGGTGCTGGGGCCAAGGCTTGTCTCCACAGCTTCCCTGACAGCAGGGACAGCAAATTGGGGTTGGAGCCTCTGCAGTGTTTGTGTGTGGTGGGGCCTCTTCTGTGCGGCAGGCCGTGGGGCTACAAGTCTGTGGGCATTAGCCAGCGCTGACTGTGGTGCAATGTCCAAGCCCATGGTGGGGGGGGGACTCTGGGAATGTTCCCCGTCCTATCGCCTCTGGCAGGGTGAAGATTCACAGCCAGAAAAGGCCCTCTCACTTCCTCTGGACGGTTCTGGTTTATACATTCCAGGAGACTTGTCACCGCGCACCTCGCCTTCAAAGCCGGCAGTACGTCCAGGCCCTGAAGCTTAGGAGAATGCGCTGCCCCTGAGAAAACCACTTACCCCGAGGTACCTCCAGGTACCTTCTTGAGCAAACACCTGCCCTATGCCCTATTAAGCTTCATCTCTCGCGTCTCCCCGCCCTACCCCCACATTAAAAGGCCCCCAAAGCACTGAGGACCGGTTTTTCTTTATAAAGCCGGGAGAAGGCAGGCGATAAAGATCAGGCGTTTAAATTGGCCATTTGGAAGATTACATCTCTTCAGCGACGGTCTTTCTTTCAAAACTCGCACTGAATTGAGGGCCGCGGCTACTCCGCACCGGGCTCTCAAAGGCCGGGCACCTTTTCATTCGGCCGTGAGTGGGCTGGGCTGGGTGACCAGGCGCCATCAAAGGCCCGAGGGAAGGCCGTGGGGCGACACTCGTCTAATGAGAAGTAATTGACGGATTCGAGGCCGCGCATTACCAGCGAAACGGGGAGGCATTAATTATTTAAAAACGATTAGCCTAGCCGTATGTCCTGCAGGCGTTTCATCTTGTTTAGGGAAGACAACCAGCCACGAGCTGGAACCGCTGCTTTGGAGCGCGGCAGGCGCGCTTTCCACCCGGCCGCGGGTGAAGTGGCCAAAGGTGCGCCGCCCGGGGAACCAGGGAAGGCGGGGAGGGGGGCCCAAGCTCCCCACACAGAGGTGCCCACATAACTGACCCTGCCAATCACAGGGACCATTTCTGCCCTATTGGGTTCAGGATCTGGTGATTCCGGGGCAGACGGGAAGAGCGCTAGTCTCCCCGCCTGGAGAAATACCTAGAAGTCTGCGCGGGCTTCAAACAAGGCCGGATGTCTAGCCCTTTAAAGTAAACACCCTAGGGGAAATGCAAATTTCAGGGGACACCTGGTAGACCCCATAGGAAAGACACCTTTTCAGTACCCTATACCCTGCTCTGGACACCCGGGGTTCCCGCAGTTTCAACTGACAGCTTTGGAACTTCCAGCTTTCCGAGCCCCTGCCTTCCCGCCGGCGGCAGAAAGATGCGATTGGTTCTGTTCGGCCCTCCAAACTAAACTCCCGTCCTCCCGCATCTCAGCGCGCCCCTGCACGGACCACCCTCTGGGATAATGAGGATAAATGGCGTAGTGGCCTGTTCCTGTCTCCCCGGGGTTCCGCTTGTAACCCGCGAGTCTCCCGATCCTGTCTGCAGCGGTGCGCGCCTGTGCGTAAAGCGCACAGGCGGCTTCTTGCAGAGAGAACGAAAGTTTACTCCTTTCTTGGGAAGGCCCTGTCCCTCCCCTGATGCCTCCTGGCGACGACCTCCACTGCCGCCTGGCTTAGGGACTTGGGGCAAACGCCTACACACGACTGGAACCTGTACGCGCAGGGATTGGGGGGAGGGCTTCTCCACTCTCGGGCTCTGCCCACGAAGCCACCCGGTATCAGCACTTTGTTTTCCGCGGCACCCACCCCAGACCCTGAGGCCAAGGGCGTTCCCCCCACCCCCACCCTTTCACTGCCCTTGGGAAACGCGCAGCCGTCTGATCGAATCCCCAGCCCAAAGGGGCTGCAGGAGCCTGTCCTGGCTTCCCGTCGTTTGGGTTCCCATCAAGCTCTCTATGCTCAGAACCCAGACTGAGCCTATTTGCAATACTTCGCCCCCTCATTCACCCATACCGTGCGTTCTCAGAAATCCCCGGAAAAAAAGGCCACCTCCCAAACCCCAGGTCTCTTCGCCTACTTAGCTTTTCACTGCCTATCCCCCAACCCCTCGCGTTGGAGCCCTTCGAAGGGAAAGGAACTGGCTGGGGGAGGGGAGGCACGCGGACAGGACTGGGGGGGCGGACGCTGCCCAAGGGACCTGGTTATGGCCCCAGAGTGGGCGCGCTCCCTACCTGCGGTGCGACGGGCTGACGGCGGAGCGTCCAGCGCGCGGAGGGAGGCGGCGGACTGCTCCGAGCCGAGGCATCTCCGCATTTATTTGAGCTCAAACCGAGCGACTGTTGACTTTAGCACACAAAGCAAAGATTTCACTGCCCGCTAGTTTAAAAATGAATATTTTACCAAGATATCGATCAGCGTTATAAAATTCAGTTAAGTACAATGGGATCCTAGCAAAAAAAAAAGAATAATAAAGGAGGGGGAGGCAATATAATATCTGTGCAAATTTGCTGAAGTGTGACGTGGCATGGAAAGTTTACCCTCCTGGAATTCGGATCTAGAATGTTTTTTTCGGTTGTTTACTGACTTTGTTTATTCACAGATCACGGTTGCTTAAACCGACGCGCGGACGGCGCGGGGAAAAGGAAGAAAGAAAGGGGGAGGAAAAAAAGATACGCCGCACCCTACAATACTTAGAGTTGGGGAAAGCGGGCGGAGGACGATTTGTGAGCTAGAGAGCTTGGAGCCCGGCTGGGGGAGGGGACTTAGGCGGGCGGGTGGGGGGGCGGTGTGTGTGAAAGACACGAGAAGCGCCGAAAAGCCTCCGAAAGCGCCCCGCTCCCCGACATCCTTTTTATGTATTCGGACAGAACTATATCTTATCGGCCGGGATCAGTGAAGGGGGGAGCGCTAAGTAGTTTAAAACGACCCTCGCACAATGGACGTGCGATACGAAACATAGCAGGTTAGGGCAGCGCTTTCAGCCTCCATTGTCCCCCACTCGGCCCCCGGCCCTGCCTCTCGGCTCCTTCGCCACGGGAGCCTTTTATGTGATAATGAAACACATTTCAGGCCGGGCTCACGACGTGTGTGTCCTTGCCAGGGGGAGAGACAAGCCTGATTGCTGGCTGCAGCCTCCGGATCCCCCCCACCCCGCCCCAATTTCTCTTCCTTGTGTTCCTGGGACAATGTGGCATGTTAAAAAGGGATTTGGAGGGGGGGGTAGGGTGGGGAACGCGAGGGGAGGGCAAACCCCCTCAAGCGCGTGGGAAGGCCAGGGCTTGAGGGGGCAGAGACCCCGCAAAGTGGCAGGGGCGAAGAGAGAGGGGGGTCTCCAGGGTTGGGGAGAACCTGGCACACTCCAGGTTTGGATGGTCAGCAAGCCCCAAAATCTAGTCCCCGAAAACAGGGTCCTGGGCTGTGAAACTTTGAGACAAAAAGTCCCGGCTTCAGAAGCCTGCGGAGAGTAATCGCCCACTGTAAAATAGCTGTGCGCGGTACATCCCTAGTCTGCGGAAACACTGGCTCCTGCCCTCGCCCCGCCAGCTTGTAGGCCCGCACATGCCCCCAGGCAAAGTCAAAACCGGGTCCCCTTTGCGCGGCCAGGCGGCGCTTCTCCTTTGGGGTCTCCGTTTCGGTTGGCTGCCTATTTAGGGAGGCTAAGCCATCTGTGGGGAGATACAGCAAGATTTGTAAGAATCTATTCTGGGTCTTTCTTTATACTTTTGGATTTTTCTTTTAAGGCTCACAAAACACCTCCTCATACCCTTAGCCCTGCAATCCTGGCTTCCCAACCTGGGCTAACTGACCGCGGTTCAAAGGCTGCGGTGTTTGTGTGGGGCTGAGTAAGCACATCTGCAGACCCTGGGCTCTCGCCACTGGTCAGGGTCACTAGACAAGCAGCGCAAGACACCCCTTTATTTCTACCTCATCCCCAAATATACCCTATTTTAAAAAGGAGATTTGGACCGTCATCCTGAGCGGTCCCTTTAAACACCAATTCCAGAAGAAAATCTGTTTCTCTAGATCAGGTGCGGGGGGTGGGGGGTGGTGGTGGAGGAGGTGGTCCCAGAAGCCTCACTGCTCTCTGGCTACAGCTAGGTCTAGCAAGGCTGTGCACACCACCTAAGTGAAGGAGGGAGGTAGAATAGGGTGGTGGAGTGTAGACAGGGACCTGAGGCTGTATGATCCAGGCAGAGTTCCAATTCCACAGGAGGGTAAAGGGGTGCCAGAGAAGCAGAGATGAAAGTCCTGTACCAGGAATTTGCAAATCCAACCTGGGCTCACTGACCTGAAGGGAGGCCTACGATTGGAAATACAGTAAATTTCAGGCTTCGCCCCAGAGAAGTCAGCCCCCTGGGGCCCAAGAGACAGCAACTACATTGTATCTTCACATGATCCAGATGGGAAATTAAGATACATAGTTTTCTCCCGACTTGGAAGGTAAACCTGCATCAAACCCAGGGAATGGTCCACCTCGGATCTGTGTGTTTCGTTGTGTGTAGAGATAAACTTAAAACTCCAAAAGTAATCATAAACAATATTGAGTTCTATTTAATGATGTGCTTGCGGAAGTGTTTCAGGGGAAGTGTACTGATGTCTGAAATTTACTTTGAAATGCATTTAGGTCTATGGCCATAGCACTCTGGATGTGCTTGATCACATCTGAAACGCATTTAGGGAAAAAAAAAAAAAACCCAACCCTGAATTGACCAATGGAGGTGTAGATAGCTGGATAGATATGTGATATAAAAAGTATAGTGAAACAATAACTGTAGGATCTGGGCAATGGGTACATGGGTGTTTTCTGTAAAATCTGTTCAACTTCAGTATATTTGAAAGTTTTAATAATAAAATATTGTTAAAACAACAACCATCATGCTCCTCCCTTCACCAAAATGAAATGAAATCTGCAACCAGCCAGGATCCCCTTCCCCCACTTTTAAATAATTTCTGGACCTGTGTATTTTTCAAGTCAGGCAAAGGGAAAAAAAAATCTTGAAGATTCAAGGGGTAAAACTGGCAATAACACTTTAATATAGATTTGTGGAACTTTGGCCCTTCCAGCCAGAACACACATTTATAAGCCATAAATAAAACACGCAGAAACCATAAATTAATCAGACCCAAGACCTGGATTTCACTGTGTCAAGAATGGGAATGCATTTTTTTCTTTTTCTTGGTCATTTACAGCAGACCCTTACATCTTTTTTTTTCTTTTTAAACAATAGTACAACTCTGCTTCTCTGTTAAAACTACATGGTTTTACACTGAATCACTCACAAAAGTTTGTGGGGTTTTTTTTTTTGTTTTTTTGTGTTTTTTTTGTTTTTGTTTTTTAATAAAGTAAGACTTCCCTGCAACAGCAGCAATGGAGGAGAAAGACAACAACAAAAAATCAGAACTCTCAAATGCTTAAAGAAGCAGGCGTCTAAACAGTAGCGGAAACCAGAGGCTTTTTGCTCTTTTCTTCCTCTTTTTGTTTGTTTGTTTTTGACTATTTCTCTTTTTGCCTTCCCTCCTTATATAGAATAATAGATATCAGTGTGGCCCATCTGTTTCAGAGGGAGAGTTGCCGAGGGTGAGGGGAGACTGCTGTCCTGGGGGTGGGGATGTAATGGATTTCTTCTCCCTCGGATCTCTCCAACACCCCTTCCTCAAACTCTCCGCCCCACTTCCTCTCTCTTGTCCTTGTCCCGGTCTAGCCCGCGGCAACCGTTTTCTTACGAGGAGTTCATTATGGGCCTGGAGTACACTCCTTGGTAGTAGGAGGTGTCTGCGGCCAGGGGCGAGGCGTCCAGGCCCCCTTTGTTCGTGACCGGTCCCATGGCCAGGCTACCTGGCATAGGGGAGCCGTAGCCAGGGTAGTGCATCACCTGTTCGTAGGCCTTGAGGTCCATTTTGTGGGGCTGGTGGTGGTGGTGGTGGCTGTGGTGGTGTTGCTGCTCCGAGGACATGAGGTTGTTGATGGAGAAGGGGTGGTTGAAGGCGTAGTGGTGCTCCGGCTTAAGGTGGGCCTCCGGCGGCAGGCCGGGGTGATGAGGAGGGCCCAGCAGATGGGCCGCCGCCTGCTGCTGCTGCTGCCCCGGCGAGGGGGCCGGCTCTGGGGGGCTCAGGGCGGCGGCCGGGGTCCCCTTCAGCTCCCCCAGTGCCCCTCGCTTGTGCTCCTGGCACGGAGAGGCGCTCGAGTGGGGTGACTCGGTGCCCGCCGGAGTCTCGGAGGCCGGTCCAGCGGCCTCCCCAAGCTGACCCTGCGAGGCCTGTGCCCCGGCAGCCGCTTTCTTGCTACCGCCCGTGGCGCCTGAGGCTTCCTTCAGGGCCAGCTGCTTCTCACACTTGAAGCGCTTCTGGCGGCGCAAGTAGCAGCCGTTCTCGAACATGTTGCCCGAGTCGGGGTGCAGGGTCCAGAACGAGCCCTTGCCGGGCTTGTCAGGCGAGCGGGGCACCTTGAGGAAGCAGTCGTTGAAAGACAGCGAGTGGCGGATAGAGTTCTGCCAGCGCTGCTGGTTCTGCCGGTAGAAAGGGAAGAGGTCCATGATCCACTGGTAGATCTCGCTCAGCGTCAGCATCTTGTTGGGGCTCTGCTGGATGGCCATGGTGATGAGCGAGATGTAGGAGTAGGGCGGCTTGGCATGCGTGTAGCTGCGCCGGTACGTCTTGGGGTCGCGCGCCCGGCTCAGGCCTGCCTGCCCGTACATGGGGCTCATGGAGTTCATGTTGGCATAAGGGGTCAGGCCGCCCATGGCCCCGGCCGCCTGTCCCCCGAGCGGGCTGAGGCTGGGACTCAGGTGTGGCCCCATGCCTGCCACTCCGGCCGCCCCGGCTGAGCCGCCCATGCTCGCCATGGCGCCCGCCCCGGGGGACATGCCGGCCAGGGACGGGCTCATGCCCGCGCCCACGTACGAGGACATGTTCATGGAGCCTGCGCTCATGTTGCCGGAGCCGCTGCCCATGGCGGCCGCGGACATGCTCATGTACGTGTTCATGCCGTTCATCCCCAGGCCGGCGTTCATGTTGCTCACGGAGGAGTAGCCCTGCGGACAGAGCCCGGGGAGGGAGGCGCATAGGGTTAGCACCGCAGCTAGAGCGTGCCCTGACCTCCCACCCACCGGGCCAGCCCAGGCCCCCGCCTCAGGAAGGGCCTCTGGGGAGTCCTTCCCTCCCCCGGCCCCCAGCCCCGGACACCGAGTCCGTTTCACCCGGAGCGCACCGGGATCGCCCTTGGAGGAGGTGGCAAGCAGGCTGCTGCTGTTTGCATGTGGCCGGATCTAGCCCTTCTGCGCCTTGCCTTCTAAAGCAAGGGTCCCCCGGAAGACCCCTAGGCCAGGCACCCCAAATTAATCTCCTCTCCCCGACTCTCAGGCCAGCACACCGAATCCGCGCCGCGACCTCGGCCGCCACCTCCGACTCTAGTGAACAACCTGTGGGTCACAGCCTAGGGCGCCCCAGCGGCCTCAAACTGAGATTGTCCCAGGGTCCTCTCCGTTCATCCTTCCTCCCAGGACCCCATCCCTGGCCCCAGGGGAACCGAAACCCAGTGCCTGCGCAGAGTCTGGGGCCAGCTGGAGGCACTGAGTGGAGGGGCAGAGAGGAGATCGAGAACTGAACGACACGCGGCTGGGCTTTGCAGACACAAACTTTCTTTCTCTTTGTCCCTAGTCTTTGAATCTGCCTCTACCTCAGCCCCCAACTCCTACCCACCTTCTCTCCAGCTCCCCACCCCCTCGCCGGCCGACCTCCCACCCCTCCCCAGCCGCACGCTGCCAAACATAACTCTGTTAGGATAGTGCGTGGCTCGGCCACGAAGAGGATTTGGAGGCGCCGCAAGTCAATATTTGATCACAAAGTTAATATTATCTCAAGGCTAACAGTGTGTCGTATAAAAAAGAGACCCATTTGAGTCGAAGGAGGGTGGAAAAGGCGGCTGCCCAGAGCGGCTGGGGGTGGGGGCGGGTGCCGGCGAAGGAAGCGGTCCAGAGGTTGGGGAACAGTGCGAACGCCACCACCCCACTTCCCCCTGGAAAAGGCGAGTGCCTACCTCCGGCTCGGCATAGTAGCTGCTCCAGTCGGACGGCTCGTGCCCTTCCATCTTCACCGCTCCCAGCATACTGGAAGCCGAGTGCATGGCAGTTTAAAATTTAACAGCCACAACAAACGACCAGCAATCACCCCCCACCCCCACCCTCTTAAAAAAAAAAAAAGTCAGCCAAGGCACCGTCCCCTCCCTCCCTCTCTCGCACTCCCTCTCTCCGGTTCCACTCCCTCTCTCTCCCTTGGCCGGCCGGAGGCGGGAGTTGGAATGGGCGGGAGGGGTCAGCCACGGGAGGAGGGGGCCAAGGATGGGAGGAGGCCGAGACCCGATCCCCACTGCAGGGAGCGCCCGCCGCCAGCCGCCGCCGCCGCCGCCGG